>NW_006800577.1:92755-116265 GCF_000485575.1 Poecilia formosa | reverse complement strand
TCTCCATCTCTGTAGATACGTTTCAAAACATCCGCGCTTACATCGTTCTGTCTCAGCTCGGTTACACCATAGGGTTACACTAAAAGTGTCTCTGTCGGCTACTTCTTCTAATGGCTTGAACCGGTACCCTGTTGCTTAACTTGAACACTGCTGCCACCTAGCGACAAGAGGCTTGTTTATCAGTCAAGCATAGAGAATATATGGAGGACCAAAACCGACATAATAAGAAATAAAATAAATAAATATATAAATAAAATAATAAATGTATAAATAAAAGAATAAATATATATTTTGATAAGAAATAAAAGCATAAATATATTTTTGGAGGACCAAAACTGACATAATAAGAAACAAAATAATAAATGCAAAAATAAAAGAATAAATATATAAAGGAACAAATAAAAGCATAAATATATATTTAGTTTTTCCTTTTCCGACAAATTTCCGAGCTGAACACTCCTGTCAAGTCATATTCAATATTTTAAATAATTTTAATGTTAAATAATCTAATGTTTTCTTCAATAGTTTTCATATTGTGTGCCACATTGACTAGAAATCAGTGTGTAACCAGTTGCGATCGACCGGTGGATCGTGGAAGGTTTTGAGTTGATCTTGGCAGTAAGTGAGAAACTGAATGCCGCCCAGTGGCTAAAACCAGCGCGTCCTTTCCTGACCCGCTTATCAAAATATTCATATACATGTACTTTCGTAGTCTGTTTCATGTAAATGCATGAATTACCACTTTTTTGTATCAGTTGGTTTGTTTGACAGGAGTGTTCAGTTCGGAAATTTGTTGACAGCCCTAAGTGAACCTCCGAGCGCTGATGAGGGAGCTAGAGAACAGCTGGCCGAAATTAGTGTTCATAAATCGGATCAACCTTGAGCTAAACGCTGCTTTCTTGGCGGACATTGGAATATCCAACTCAAAACTAACGTCACTGCAGTTGGTAACAACACATTAAAACCACCGGGATAAAGTTTGTTTCAGCCTGTGGCCTGTAAAAATGGCACCAAGCAAGCTGAACGCCCAACAACGTCTCACGCAGTGACGTTGGTTCCAAAGCTCTATTGGCCAATAGTAGAGGAGCTGGACAGCTCTCCTCATTAACATATTGATGCAGCAGAAATACAGCAAACGGAAAAAGACCAAGCAGAAATACAGCGAGCGGAAATACAGCAAGCAGAAAAGGGAGAACCAAAAAAAGACAAAGCAAAATATCTATTTTTCTTGACAAAAACGCATGATTAAGGGAAATGAAAAAGAAAATATATACATTACTTGACGGAAACCTGTGTAAGGAAAAGGAAAAACTAAATATATATTTATGCTTTTATTTCTTATCAAAATATATATTTATGTTTTTATTTATTTCTTTATTTATATATTTATTCTTTTATTTATACATTTATTCTTTTATTTATATATTTATTATTTTATTTCTTATTATGTCGGTTTTGGTCCTCCATATGTAGAACAATAGGAAGGATGTGCAGCCAGGGAATAAAATCTCCACATCCTCCATATTTTGTATTTGTATTAATTTATATATATTATATTTGTTTGCAAAGTACTGCTCACCAATTTTCACCTTCAACCTGTCTCTCTCTTCAGTCACTGAGCGAAGCTGGGAATCTATCAAAGAGAAGAGGTCTTTATTCAATGTTCAAATGTTGAGTTAATGCCGACATTTTGATTCTGCTGCAGTACAAGCTGATGACATCAGTGCAGTGCTTTCTACTTAACCTTAAAAAATAAAAACACATTTTTGCTCATAGCAAAAAAATAAAGAGTAAATAAATACAGACAGACAATTTGATAATAATAAAATACCTTACAACACAGATGTAATTTATTTCTAACCCCAAAATGGAAATATTAAAGTCTGTGAGGTCATTTCCTCCCCCAGACAATCTGACTGATTTGGAAAAGAATAAACGTTAAAATCCCAATATTTTGATGCCTACATGTTACAGATGTGGCATAACTTTCTAACAAAGCTATGATTATTTTAGAATTAGTGAATATGTATACACATATTTTCTGCCATGCATTCCCACCTGTAATGTTGAAGCTCTTCCTCAGCTCATCTCTTTCCAGAGAGATTGCTGTTAATCTTGCCTCAGTATCTGAAAAAACAAAAAAAAAACAGATGAGAATTGTTCATTAGAAAAAAATACATAGTTATATATTTTTCCTTTCTGTATCTTTACTTTTGTCTGGACTTCGGAAAGAGTTCAATCGTGATGCTTACCAGAGTTTTTCCTTGTCAAATTGTCTCTCTCTTCAGTCAAGGAATTCTGCTTTGAAACTATGATTTTAAAGACAAAGTTAAAGTGGACAAATATTTTTTTTTGTCTGCACCTTATAAAATCTATTTAGATAATTTAAGATGACACTTACACTTCTTGGTTTATTATCATTCAAGTAATTTTACTCATAGTTTTCTTTTTGTACCAACCTAAGTCATTCAGTGTCTTCTTGAGCTCACTTCTCTCTTCTGTAAAGTTTCTACTTCTCACTTCCATATCTGAAACAGCATTTTGATAATCTTCACTAAAAATACATCACTCATCAGTTCTCAAGCAGAAACATGAGTTCAATGAAAACAGGACACAACAGCTCTGAATTGTACGACAAGACACGAAACAAAACAGATCCCACCTGGATCTCTGAGCCGAATTGTAACGTATGTATTGAAATGTAAAATGTTTGGGCATGTGTTAGTATGAAAATCACACCATGACTTGTCAAGGTTACTTACAGCAAGCAAGGAAAATGACAAGACCGAGCAGAAGAAGAGCTAGAAGTCCAAAGGCAACTGTGCCAATTTTGTACAGTTGAACTCCTGTGTAAAAACATGTGGAGTGAAATAAATCACCTCAGAGACATAAACCTCAAATATATATATAAAAAACTCTTAGAAAATACATAAATACAACAAAGCAAAAGATGTTCTTCTAAGGAAATACGAAAGATAAAATGTACAATCTACTCAGAAATGAGAACCTGCTGATTATTTAAAATTGTAGTTACTGAGATACAAAATAGGCAAGTTTACATTTTGCTACATTAATCATTTTTCAAGTATTTTATTGCTTTATGTTGTTGTTGCTTCACTGAAGTAGAAGATAATAATCAGATGAGATACGGGTTAAAAACATATTTCAAACAAAATATCTGATACAAAGATTTTCAGCAGCTGGTTTGACGTGACCCAGAGTTTGCATTACATCACCAAACCGTTTTAGTCATTTTCTTTTTCATTGGAAAAACATATCATATATAATCTGCTTAGCAAACACTGCCCCACTTTTCTCTGAATCAACTAAAAGGTTCCTGAATGGTTCTCTACCTCTTCTGCCCAAATAGACTCTCCATTTTGCTTCAGAAGAAGCTGGTTGACGTCAGCCAATACAAGAAAAGAGAAAGATTGACTTTAAGCTTCATGCACTGCTGTGAAGCAAGTAAACATGTATTTATACAGCAGCTCAAGAATATTAAAAACAGACAGAAAAGGCAGCAGTCTAGCTAAACCTTGTTATGAATTTATTTTTCAGATGTTCCTACAGACTATTTGAGCATTTCTGAGCTGTAAATGTACCATGTTCCAAAACTGGCATCAAAATTATTGCTGAAGCAGGTTTTTCTCTTACCGGACGTGGCAGACGAGGCGTTGCTGTCTTCACCTGAGAGGCTCTTTGGAATATCGTTGCTGGAAACAGGATTGTTGATGTTATCATATATAGCAGACATTTCATGTTGATCTTCATGCAGAGCCATCTTGGATTAACTGAACAGCCTCAATTTATTTCTTACAGGAATTACTTCTTCAAATGGTCGGTGTTTAAATGAAATGATATTGAATTATTTCTCCTTTTATTGAAATCGTCTTCCTCATTCTCCAAATTATTGGCTATGCAAAAAGAAAAAAAAGGAAGAAGGATATTTGAAGAATTCAGCAAATATTTTGCCTCGTTTGAAAAGTTCATGTCAATGAGGCATCAGAGGTCACGGAGAATTGGTAGGTTTACCGGAAGAAAGAAAACTTCTTGTTTTGATTTATTGGCAACTGAGCGAGGTCAGCTTCATTTACCGAAACTCTAATTTAATCATTCCTGCTTCTTTTTCAGTTCTGAACTTGAACCCAAGTTTTTTAATTCTGTTTATATAAAACATTTTAAAATAATGCTGCTTTGAATCACTTTGGAATAACATAATTTGAAGTTTTGTAGTTGCATCATGGAAAAAATATTAGCAAAATCTTTTTTGCTTCTTCTTTTGGTTTCTTCAAACGCAAAGCCCTTCGTAGCTTTTTCCAAAATGAAAGCTTCTATTTTTTCTTCTTTCCGTCTTGCGTGGATTCAGCGTCTGGATTGTCTGATCTCTCTGGGATGGTTTCTCCTTCAAGCTCCATCTCTTCTGTGGATTTCAAATCCGTGGAACAACCCGACGAGCTTTCTTCTGAGTGATCCCGCTCAGAAGAAACCTCTTGGCGTAACACTTGAACCTGGTCAAGCTGGCTCTCTGGATCTTCCTCCGTCTCTTGCAACACTTAGATCTCCTGCGATGTTCTTTGCTTCTCAGAGGGTTGGCAAGCTGCAGATCCTCATTTGCTCTTTCCAAATGAACATTTTTCTCACAACTCATCCGCTGCTGGTATTTTTCTGCTCGTTCGCTGCAGCAACATCGGTTTCATACCTGCAGCTTAACTCTTTAAATAAACCTTTAATCCTCTCCAGCTCGACTTGTGGACCCTTTTCGTTCTTTTGCCAGGAGTTTGATTTCTTTACTCATGTTTTCTTGGATCGCAGCATTCATAGCTCTCGAGGTTTTGAGAAGCGCCATGTCCTCTTTTGACTTCTCCAGACGAGCGTTTTTCTCCAGAGTGATCTGCAGCTGAATTTGTTCCACGTTTTGCTGCAGAGATTGGCTACATTTTAAATGTCTTGCCAACCCACTGACTTTCTCCTGCAGCGTCTGGAACTCTTTGACATTTCTTAAATGAGACGATCCTTCTCAGCTCTCAGTTTATCAATTTGCTGGAGGTCCTGCTTTGCTCTTTGCTCGCTGAACTTCTTAACTCTCTCAAGTTTTCTCTTTGTCTCTTTGCCCTGGTTGATGAACATCTCTTTGAGAGATATCTACCTTCTCAAAGAGATGTTCATCTCTTTGCTTGTAATTTTGCTTGTTTAGTCAAACATTTATTTTATTGTTCTTCTGTCAGCAAACATAGTACGTCGTGGAAAAAGAGACATAAAATTTGTAAAAAAAAAAATAGATGAAGTCTGGAAAGTTTGTTTCTTGTATCAAACATTTATTGCTTTTGTAGTTCTTTATTGCTTTATATACACATTGATGAGGGAACTGGTGACATTTTGCGAAGTTAATGCCATAAGTAGAGCATTTAGGTTTAGCTGGCAGTGTTGAAGCTACATCGTCACATTTCTATTCGCAGCATACACATTCTTCCTGTACGTTTGTTTGCTTTCACAGAATACTTCGGCTTCCTGCTGCAGCCTAAAACAGCGCAAAACTGGTTAACCAGTAACCTCACACTGTGTTGTGTTTGCCTTATTACTATTCTTGCTGGTTTCTGTGTAGGCCAGTGTATTTCCACACCAAGTAGTCTCTTTATGCTAAGCAGCAAGCAGGGGGCGCTAACTCCTCATTAAAGTCACATGCATAAAAACAGAAGTAAATTTAAGTAGCTGACAGATGAGCTACAGTTTTTCATCTGGTGGTTACGCTCCTCTTCCTCTATGGTCACCCCGGGCAACTGCCACCTTGGGAGGCGAGAGATGGTACAAGGGAGCAAAGAAGAGTAAAAATTATAGGTAAACAGAAAACAGAAGTGAAATACAGATCAAAGAATAAATAATAGACATAATCTAACTAAAATAACTAGACTGAACTAAAGCAAAACTGAAACAAGGCTGATTTGATCAAAAATAACGACTGGCTAAGACAAACAGAACAAATAATCAAAACTATGAAACTAAACAACTCGGACGGAAATTACCGTCAGAGCTGAAAGAGCCCTTAAAAACAGATGTGCATAGAAATCCAGTGTCTGGAGCTTCAAATCTGATTTTCTACAGAGTTTCTGTGTGTTTGTCTTAACATACAAACAAATCATGTTTTTGTTGGCTGTGACAACACTTTTTCTTTCTAAGAATAAAAGAATGATGAAGCCCAAAACCATGTTTACTTTATAGTGATGTGTTAATTAACTGCAGAATTTAGATTGGCTTTCATTCTTTTGTTGCAAGAATAACAAAAGATAGTGAATTTTTAGAAAGAGTTTAGAGGTTTTAATCTATATATATATATATATATATAGATTAAATATGCAGTGGCAACCCCTAAAGCACAAATATTGCGTTAATATAAAAAAATGTAATTAGAATAATAGAATAATTAGTAATTATAGTAACTGTCATATTTCGCTGCTGAACAACAGATGTGAGAGGAAAAAGTAGACATATAGTGTTGATTTGTGAATCTTTTCAGTGGGATATGTAAGGTTGAGATGGAGTAACCATGACGCAGCTTTCGAAATAAAAGCTGTTTATATTTTCCGATAGCAAGTTATTGTTGGTTTGTTCAACAATAACCTGTTGGTGAACAAACTAGCAGGATTTCACTAAAAGCGAAAGCTTCACTTGATGTTACAGTTGTCTTATCCATCATGGTTGCTTACTTCATCAATATTCACAGCATTTAACAGAAATAAAATCACTGCTATCACGCGATCGCCTTCACTTTCAAAACAATGTTTTGCATAAATCAAACGACATCCTGCTTTCAATCCCAAACCCAACAGGCTCTTTTTCCCAAATGATTAAAACCGTGACTCCGGCTTTCCATTTCCTGGCTACAAAGTTACAACTTCAGGTCCGTTTGAACTTCCCTCGACTCGATTTGGTTTAATTTATGGAGCCACCTCTTTCTCACAGATCCAGAAGTTTTGGTCTTCACACGGTATGTTGTTCCAGCTGTCTTCCAGCTCAAAGAACCGTATCTCCGCACAGTTTTCGTTTTTGCCTTCGTAACTGTTTGGTTCTCCAGGCCCCCAGAATTTGAAACTAAAGGAAGACAAAACAGGCAAGAAAATACGTTTTAGTAAAAAGTACAAACTGACATGTTAGTGCGCATCCTATTTTTATTCATATTAATTATTGAGTTTTAATTGTCAATTTCTACAATTTTTTATGCTTCACCAAACAGAAAAATTGTAGAAACAAAAAAAAACACCTATCGGTCAGCAGAGTCCCATCCACCCATGTCCAATTCCCCGTCTTGGTGTCATTATGAAGTCCGAGCCACGTGAATCTGTTGAACTGTCTTGTGAAGTCCTTACACAGAAAATGCAACCATCAGAAATGAACATCTTTACTTAAATAATTACCTAATTATTTTATTTCGAATGAAGACACATTTACCTGTTCTGCTTTGGTGTTTATAATCACCAGATCAGCGCCTCGCTGCAGACAGAACCGTCTGCTCTGCTCCCACGTGTTCCTGGCGAAAGAAATGTAATACATACTGGAATGGAAACGCACCCATCCCCGCTGGATGTACCGCTCTGTAGAGGGGAGAAAAACTCTTCAGACTCTTTCCACTTACAATTTGTTTGCATCAGAATTTGTTTTAGAAAGAGTTTAGAGGTTTTAATCAAAAAAAGGAGCGAATGCGGTGTAACAAATGGCAACACTTTACTTGACGGGGTGTGAATAAGACTGACATGACACTTAATGAAGATGGAGTCTTTATGAACGTTCATGACTGTTGTCGTGAAGTGTCATTTAATGACACTTTTAATGCAAAGTTGCACTCAAACTTGTATTAAAAGTTCATTAAAATGGTCAATTTTGCATTAAAAGTGTCATTATTTACCGAGTCACACTTCCTGACAACAGTCATAAACATTCATGAAGACACCTTCACGTTCCTAACAGGTGTTGTATCACGTTTATGACAGTGTCATGTCAGTCTTATGCATACCCAGTCATTTAAACATTTCATCTGTCACAGTCTAAGTTCTATCTTAGACAGAACTCTAAGTTCTGTCTTAGAGTTTCATTGAGTCAAAGTTCTGAGTAATTATGAAGTTCTTTCAGAGGCTTAGTGTGTTTTTTTTTATCTGCATTGTATTGATAAAAGATTATTTAGCACAATTTAAATTAATTGTACTCATGATTATGAGATATAAATAGAAAATACTATGAAGATTTATCCTCAATATTTATTTTCCATGCTGTTTGCGCTACCATGGTTGAAATCTGTATATGTTTTCCCCGTAATGAGTTTCATCATCATCATCATCATCATCATCATGATCATCATCATCATCATCACACTTACCGATCAGCTGACTCTGCTTGTCAGTTTCATTTATGCAAGCGTGTCCTGTTGGTGATATCTGGCCGTTGGATTTGACTGAAAGAGAAGAAAATGAATCAACATTGTGAAAACAAGGCCTTCGTCGTGCTGTCATGTGATTAGAAAAAGACAAGTGAGCTCATGTTATGTGGGAGTCTGTAGTTCATTATAAGGACAAAACAGTGAAGCATCAGCCAAGTGGAAAGCCCCCATCCTTTTGTTCCACTCTCTCAGTCTACGCAGTTCCTCTGACTTTTCACAAATTTCACAACAGTTCATGATTCTTATTCTGAAACGGATGGAAATGTGTTAATGCTCCCTTCGCCAGGCACGACGACGTGAACGATGCTGATCCATGTTTAACACCAAAGTCTGCATCAGTTTGACGCTCTAAGGCTTTAAAAGACACATTTCAGGATTTTTTTCAGTTACAATAACACCTGCATTTTACATTCTTTAACAAAAATAAATAATTTTATAAAAGTGATTTCAAATGAAATCAAATCCTTGTGGGATGACACAGATGACTTCTCAGGAGGAAAATTGTGAAATGTACTTCTGCAAAGTTTGATGGCTTTAAAAGCCACGAATCATGGCTTAGCTCCAAAGATTATCTATGACATAACGGATGCCAAGTGGTGGTTGCTATAGTAACAGTGCGAATTCCTCGACTCCATGGCGACAGCAAACCTTCGCTGAGAAACTGTTACTATCATAACTTTCTTCCGTTCTGAACCACAAAACAAGCATTTTTGTACCTGGAGGAGCCTGAGCTAAATGTTATAAAGACCATATGCATAACTGGTACTGTTTGCTGATTTACCTTATTTTTATTTTTTTTTTTTGTGCTGATTTTTATTGTTTTGAAATTGAAAAAAGATGAACAGTTGATTCAAATACTCCTTGAGGTGTTTAGTTTTGTCAGATGATGATGATGACAGTCTTTTGACCTCTTTCTCTGTCTCATTACTAACTCGTGGTTACGTCAATTTTCTTTTGTTTTTTTTTGCTCAACATGTTTCAGTTATTTAGTAAACGCGCACCATTTCTGAGGATCATTAAAGATTCTGGGTGAGAATTATGTTGTAGGTAATGTGAAGAATTACAATTCAAGCTTCGCTCATTAAGGATCTACAGTATCAGTGTAGTTAATTGTTGCATATGATATCAGTTTATTTTCTCTTGTTTTTTATGTGCATTTTTTTAATATCTGAAATGCATAGATAAATATTTCCTGAAAGTCCTTAAACATTATATAAAATATTTTTGTTTATTAATTTCTGGAGACTTTGTATTACACCCAAATTACATGTATTTTTGCTCCATTCACCCCTTAGGTCTATTTGTTCCCACAAAATATGACCCGTTATGACCTCTGATTAAACAAAATCTACCTTAAAAGACAAATTAATCCGTAACAACATTTCTGTACAGGGAACCATGAGAGGATATTAGAAAGTTATTTAAATCTTTGGTTGTTAAAGTTGGGAACAAATCGTCACGGAGACAATTGCACATCGACTCAGTACAAAACCTCCCCTGCCAGACGGCTGTTTAGTTGCAACAGAAAAGAGGCAGGAAATGGCCAAAAATGAGAAAGCATGAAACAGCAAATGGACAAAATGTCCATGATTCCTCTCTCAACCTGAGCATAATTTACAGCAGCTGCTCCTCACATTACAATCTGAGAATATTACTACATTTGGTTTATAGTCTCTCTGCCAAATGGGACCTGAAAAAACAAATCTGTAATGAAGCACTGCCTTTTTATTTTTTATTTTTATTAGTCTTTAATCAGCAATTGATGTGATTTTGGAAACATGTTTTTACACTTCTCTAGTTTTTGTTTTCTTAATGCAGATGCAACTTGCTGCTTACAAAGCACAAAGCTTTGCTGTCACACTGAAAAAAAAAAAGGTGTAAAACTCACACAGTGTCAGGCGGAGACAGACGTTGACAGCAACTTGTAGGATGCAGAGGAGTCCAAAGCTAACTCCAACCAGCCTGAGTAACTTTGTCCCTGGATGTAGAAATAGGGACACAACAACATTGTTCTGTTGCATCTTATGACAAATGTTTGTGTGTGTGTGTGTGTGTGTGTGTGTGTGTGTGTTGCTACGCTAAGCCTGACACACCAATGAAAGTCAAAAGCAAACAAAAGTTTCATCCAGTCATTTAATAAGACCAGTGAGGAAAGATTCCTAAGATAAATTGTGCGTGGGGGCTATTCTTAATATCACCGTAATTGACAAACAATGAAAAAAAAAAAGCGTATTTAAAATAAAATCTGAAAAGTAAAAAATAACTACGTAATTTTTTTTTTTCTTACCTGGTGCAGGATGGTTCCCCTTGTCTCCTCCTCCAGCAGCTGTTGTAACCGAAGGCTCAGGCAGATTCACGTAACCCATGCTGAACTCTGCTGGCTCTCTGCGGACAACTCCTGCCATCTTACCTTCAGAGCACCGCCGTGTGACGACGGGCAGCAAACAGCTTTTCTTGCATGACACTAGAAAGCAACGCACTTCTTCTTTTGTTCGTTTTGCAACAAAGCAGGGGTTGCTTTTTCTTCCTCTTTCGGGCACCTTAACTCATTTCTCCCCTCATGAGTAACAGGTCAGAAAACCCCATCAAAAAACATTACTTCATATAAGCCACTGATTTGCCATACAGAAATACATGTGCCATGATGATCGTCTTTGTTTTTGCGGTGTTCATGTCAGCCACCTACAGCAGAACATTACAGTCACATCTGACAAAGAACGGTTGGTTTATTCTCTAATCTAATCGACAAAACAACTAAATCAGTGAGACCATAGGGACAACGTTGAGTTTGAAGCTTTGTTATTCTTCATAAAAAGAGCAAAAAAAAAAAAAAAAAAAAGAAATCATGGAATAAGATAAACTGGAACATTTTAATAGCAGAAAGAAAAGAGAAGAACAGCAACATCACAGCCTCAGGATTTCCTCACTTCCTTCATCACTCTCATCTTCCATAATTCAAAACAAAACTTTCATGAAGCAATCTCTTCAAGAAGGGAGTTTTCAAAAAGAACAAAAACAAAAAAAAAACTCCTCAGATTATTTTTTTATTTCCTAAAACAGCTTATAGATTTGTTTTTTGCTTCCTGCTTGACGAAAACATGCAACATGTTTGTGAAACTGAAGGATGCAATTTGCAAAAAACAAGTACAGGTGAAATGTTCATGAATGTGAAATTATGGGTAAAATTGCTTTAATTCTTTGAGCCACGGATTCAACAAGGTTGTCAAAAACATTCGCCATAGATGTTTGGTTACCATTGGCATCATCACACAGTGGCTGCAGATGTGAGAATCCTCCGTTCTGCTGCCTCACTGTGTGTGTTTCATTGTACACACTTGATTTTTAAAAAGGTAAAATGCTTTTAAAAATATGTGAGATTTTTTGAAAGCATTTCAAAAAACTCTCCGGTCTCGGAGAGTTTGAAAATGGCAGGTTTTTGTTGTTGTTGTTGTTTTTAATATTATAAACTACAGTTGTTGAAGCCTCAAAGATAAATAATAAGTACTGAAGTTGACTTAGCCACTTTCCTACAGCTGGATGTTTTCTGCATGGTAATTTCAGTTTTATGCATTCTAAAAATCAACATTTGGTCGGTGAAAAAGGGGATCAACAGCTTCTCACAATGAAAAATGCTTTTTTTTTGTTTGCTTTGAATAACCACAAATAGTTAGCAACAGATGATAAATGAAATGAACAAAATTAGTAATTTGGCTCAAAATGAACAAGTCAGGGCTCTGCCTGATTATCAGAAAATAAGTAGTTTCATCTAAGTTATTAATTTATGATTACCTTCCTGGGTGAAGTGTGGTATTACTGAATAAACAGACAATCTGCCTTCAAATTTTTAATAAGTAATCAAAGAAGAAGAAGAAAAAAAACGCAACTAAGAAGAATGCCAGTTTTGCACTGCTGCAGGAAAACGTCCGCCTCAGAATTATGTCACCAAGAGACCAAAAGTTGAAAAAAGGAAACAGATCCTGCTGAAATGTGCTATACAAATAAATACGACTGATGGATTGATTGACAGAAATGAACAGAAATTATCAAAGCGATGGCTTTCATCTTAAAAACACATTTAAAAATCCAAATACACAATGCTTATACTAGCAACAGAAAATCAGCCTTTTATACATTTCTGATTCATTTTCCAAATTTTGGATTGTTTGTTTGTTTACAGAGCTGTTTCTTTTTCACAAATCCAAAAGTTTTCAGTGGTACAGGATATATCATTCCAGCTGTTTTCGGTGTTGAAGAACCTCATCTCCACACATCTTGGATTTACTTTTTCCAACCTGTTTGGCTCGTTGGGGCCCCAGTAGCTTAAAACGAAGACGACAAAAAAACATGACAACATCAGAGACACAACGAGGAAAATGTTCCAGGCAAAGAGAACAGAGAAGACACCGGGGATCGTTTAAAAAGCGATCAGATTTCACCACGTTCACTGTTAACAGATTTACCGCCAGTAGTTTGATCACGTGTGGTTTAAGCTGCTGCGTGATGGTGCAGTTTGGGAAGAACTGCACCATCCATTAATGGATGTTTCCAGGTAGTTTTTTTTTTTTTTTAAATGTTAAAACAAACAACAAAAAAAGTAAAAACCTGTCCGTCAGCAGAGCTCCATCCACCCATATCCACTGCTCTGTCCCACCTAACTCGTACAGTCCGATCCAGGTGAGCCTGCCCCTGCTATACTGTGTGGTAAAGTTCTTACGCAGAAAATAAAAATAATAATAATGAATACAAGAAATCAGTCAAATTGAAGATTATTGCTAATTTGCATTTTGCCTAATAACGATTTTCTTTCGTGGTAACAGGAACCTACCTGTTCCTCTCTGCTGTTGATGACCACCAGGTCGGCGCCCTCCTGCTGGCAGTACTTCCGGCTCTCGTTCCAAGTCTTCTTGATGGACGACATGTAATAAAAACTGTCGCGGAAATATAGCCATCCTTTCTGGAGATACTCCCCTGTTGAGGTGATGAAACGTCTTATAAGCTTAATGTTTGACTCATACTGGAAAAGACTGAAGCGCGGGTGTCCAAAATGAGGTCCGTGGGCCGTTTGCGGTCCCTGGAGTGATTTTTTTTTAAAGCCTGAATTGCAATTCAAGAAAAGCACAAATTTATCCTTTTAAATCGGTTTATACAAATGGAGACTTTATTTTATTTATTTATTTATTTATTTATTTATTTTTACATTTAACATGGGCAATATTATTGCTAACAACTTTAAATAGCATTACAATCATCTTTAGGTACAACACACACTTGGTCTGTTAAAACCACATTTTTGTTGCTGTGATTTTTTTGTGGAACTTGCATTATTGCTTTTAATAATTAAAATGTGCAGAACTTTTTTCAGTTTTGGATTTACAAAATAATTGACATTTCCAACAACAGCTAAAAATTGTGCCTACCGTGTTTGAAATATTACATATTGTTGATTGCTGAGCAAGCAAAAATAAATAAAATAAATGTAATTTAATTTTGGCCCACACGCATTTTTAAGTTAGAGATTTTGGCCCATGTAGCAAAAGGTTTGGACACCACTGATCTAAAGCTTTCCACATATGAATTGTCACATAATTTCTTATGTGACATTTCATAATCCTCGCACTTACTGGTCTCTTGCTTCAGCTTGCACATGTCCTGAGTCTCATTACTGCAAAACACCACATCTGGTGTGGGCTGAGGTTTGTCTGAAAGAGTAGGACAAGCTGGCTATGATTTGAAAGAAAGTCTCTCATTGTGGCTTCATGGAGATGTTAAGTCTAAAGATACAGTATGCGTAAAGAAATTATGGAGGCATCAAGAAGTAGTAGAAAAAATAAGACCAAAACTGACAAAAAACAAAAACATTGGAGCACAGAGAGCCAGAGGAGAACCAAAACAGAAATCCAGGAAAAGTTGAAGGCGGGATGCACAAGGAAGAAGCAGAATTTAATGGGAGGAACCAGCAAGGAGTGACTGAGAAAGAGTTGTACATATACTGGGAGCTTGATTACTGAACAAGGACTATATGGCTGATTAGAAATGGATTGTAGGTGTGAGGGGAGAGAGAGAGAAAAAATGGCACAGGGAACGAGATACACAAACTGGGTTTGGACACCACTGATCTAAAGCTAGGAAACTAGGAAAATGAATCTATAACAAATAACTAGACATAAGGAACCTAATAAAACTAAGGTAACTGAAGGATTGAATTAAGGTTAAACAGAAACAAAGCTAGTCAAGTTGAAGAAAGAGATAAGGAACACAGAATAACAAATTATGTTGTTGTTGTTATTCACTTTTCTTTGGAGTTTGACTAGAATCAAACTCCAAAACAACCCAAAAAATTGCAAAAGTTTGAAAATGACTTTGGCCCCCAAATTTCTCTATCAAATGGAGCAAAATTAACAGCAAATTTTTCAGGATTGTTTATAGTTTTGTTTATTGTTACAGTTTTCCATTCTGTAAATGCAGTTTGTAAAAAGAATGCAATAAAAAGAACTACAAGGTTTTGCTAAAGCCTGAAACTATTAATTGCTGTCTTTCATTGTGCAATTTACATACTTAAAAAAAAAAAGAAAAAAAGAATTTCAAAGTTGCATTCCTGAAAGTTTCCAGATCCAACTCCTGGTCTCACATTGATTTTCAGAAAAAAGTATTTGGTCTCACAACAAAGGTTAAAAAAACAAAAAACTCACGGAGAGTCAGACGAAGGGAAACATTGAGAGCAACTTGTAGGATGCAAAGAAGCCCAAAGCCAACAGCGACCATTCTGAGCAGCTTTGTCCCTGCATAAGGGAGAAAAAAAGAAGACACATTGACAGTTAAACTCTTGTGTGGCTGCTTAACTCTTGTGCGTGCGAGAACTGAGGCAAACGTAGAGGACTGTGGAAAATGATACAAGTTTTACGTGTGTGGGGTCGGTTGGACCCCATTTCTACAAGGGTTAAAATATCATTTTTCTCTTTCGTGGAAACTGATTAGTGGAGATATTCTCCTTAAAACTCCATAAAAGTAGGAAAAAAGAAACAGCAGCGAGTTTCAATCAGTTTATCAAAATTTGTCAAATACAAAAGAAACATTCTTTAAAGCAATGATGTTTCAAGGCCATCTGGGTCTTACCCGATTCAGCGTGATTTTCCCCAGTCTCTAACTTGGGACGCCCGTTAGTGGAGGGATCGGGTTGATTCACATAATCAATCTCAGCTGCCTGTCGATTAGCAGCTCGCGCCATCTTACCCTGTGAGAGCAACACTGACGATGGGCAAGAAATCTATGTTTGGCATGACGCTGAACGTCAACGCGGTTCTGCTTTTGTTCGTTTCTCAATGTGGCAACACCTTCTTTTTGTTCTCCTTTCAGACATCCTAAAAAGCATTTGGTTCCCCAGTAAGAAAAAGTGAAGAAGGAAACGATATTTCAATAAAACCTTTGCTCTGAATCGTAACGATTAAAGGGAACAGGTTTCATAAGTCTGTAACACAGTCATTTTTAAAAATGATTTAAAATCAGTTTTCTTCCTTTGGTTCTGATTGTGTTGGCTACAAACTGCACACTTGAAGATTATTTATATGGATTTTAAAAGGTGTGTATTGTTTAACGTCTGCTGGGATTCCTGTTTAAACTCTTTGGATCAGGTCTGAACTGAAACTTTGCAACATTAATTGTACAATATATGTACATAAATATATTGAACTATGACAATAGGAGAACGATAACCTCGTTATGTTGCAATTTTTGAGAATTGGATAGAGTTGTTTTAGAATTGCAGGTGAAACTCCCAACGGCCACTAAAGGCAAAGGTTTACCTTAAAGACGCCTTAAAATCGTCATTAAATCTCAACCATGGCAACACCACCGCTTTGTGATTTGCTAATTTCCTGTGTGGCTCTTCTTTTACAAATCAAATCTGATATACCTCTTAGAGAAGTAACTTTCAAGGATTTTGAAAACATTCTTTCTTAATTTGTTCAGCTAGTTCCTCACATTTGTTTTTCTCTCTGATGAATCTTTCACATTTTGAACCACAATTTCTGCTTCTGTTTTCTTTTTTTTCAAGTTACCCGACTTGATCAAACAAGGAAGATATTAGTGAAAGGGAAGGAGGAGAAAGCAGAGAATTATTGTGCTAAAAGTAGGAGAATTGATGCTTGTCTGGGGTACGCAAAGAAATAGATAGACATTTCCCGTTTAAAGCCTGTTATTCTTTTCTTCTTCTCTTTTTACATTTGCAATTCAGTTCCAGTCAGATGCACTCTGGTAAGATTATATGAACTTCTTCATTCACATTCCTCAGACAGTTTGTTCCATATTGACATTTTGAATTGTTGTCTTTACAGTGTCAGTCTGCCGTCCAGTCACATCCCACTGGTCAGAATCTATGGAGGCCATTGTTTGGCGTAGACCTTTAGCTTAGACACTTTGTCCAACACTTTTCCAAATGCCATAACCCTGAGACCACCACATACATGATCAAGAAACATTTTTCAAAAGAGGTATGGTCCAGTTTTGTTGGGCCTGGGTAGATCATAGCATCAGTTTCAAGTCTTTTGCTGGAGGAACTATCAGCTGGTGCGGTCTCTCTCTGCTGTAGCTTATCCGCTTCAGGGTTGGAAATGCTCTACGTTTAGAGCATTGTTATGCCTATATTTGGTCATTTTATTTGGCCTGCCCACTCTCCTCTCCTCTGAAGGCATTTCAATTCTCTGCCAACCACAGGAAATTACGTAAAAATATCAAGAGTTACCAAAAGACACAGGCCTGCCACTCTGGGACCAAAAAAAACATTTCATGTTCAGAGTCGCATAAATCCTCTTTGCTTCTCCAGTCTGATGATTGGTTTGATCTTCAGTCGTCTTTATCGTATTCAGATCCCTAAATGTTCTCGACTGGCTGATTCACTATTTCTGTTACAACTGAATAGACTAAGGTGTTGAACTTATTTATTTCAACTGCACAGGTAATAAACAATGTTTCATGAATGCATGTTATCCCATTATGATATATGTCTGTGTGTATACATACAGTTCCTGGGAAAATGTGCTCCCTATGAGTTACATTTTGTTATGTTACATCCGCACATTCAAAGGAGGCCATTGAATTTGTATGACACACAGATACAAAGTGAATCATCGCTCTGGAAAATTACAATTTTGTTCAGCCAATAAATGCATCTATCTGTTTGTCTGTCTGATGCACATGATAAAATATGTGGGGATTTTTTAAGCTTGTCTCTTCCTCTTTTCTTACCACTTCTAAGTTTGTCTTTCCTCGTTCTTTAAGAATGCACCAAAAGCAGGAGGATGACATCACTCAGTGTCTAGCTGATGGTGAAATCGGGACAATGCACAGACCGAAGATGAGAGACTACGTTAATGAGCAGCCATACGGGGAAGCAAATTTATCAGGTAACACAAAACATTACAAACATCTTCATTTTGGCTTATCAATTTAAATATACATTCATTTAACTTGCAGACAGAAGACGCTATCATCTGCTTTTCCTCATCATTGGCGCACTATGTATCATACAAGCCGTTCTCAATTTGTCGCTTCGTCTTACATGTGAGTGTCACTTCTTTGTTTCGTAGAGTGTAGGTAAAAAACCACCAACAACAAAAGACAGCCATAACAGTTAGTTATTTTCTCTTTTTTTTCTCAGTATACTCAAACAAGTTTGCACCCGCCTCAGCTTGCAACATATCTGAGTTTGGTGATGAAAACCACAAGATGGAGGAAGAGTGTGGGCGACTGAAGCCTGATCAGTGCAGAAAGTTCTTGGAAAACATCTGTGCCTTGAGGAGAGACAAAAGCACACTTGAAAAGAGAAACAGTGAACTCATAAAGGAAAAAAAGACGCTAGAGGAGGAGAGAGACCAACTGAAAATGGATCACTGCGTGCCCAACGCATAAGCAAACTAAACAGCCGCTTAGGGCCCCGGGGTCGCTAGGGGGCCCCCTAAGTGGAACATATATTTTTTTTATTTTAGTAATAATTTCTATGTGATTAAATTACAAAAACAGACATTCATTATGAAGTTGTGATTATTTTTACAATAATATATATTTGATAATGTATTATAGAAATATTTCTTAAGATGGGCAAGAAGAGAAATTAAAAAATGAATTGCTTTTGGGGGCCCCCTGGTGGCCGCGGTACGTACCGCACTGCACGATAATCTGAGCTGCTGTGCAGATCGCGTCCAAACCTCCAAATCACCGGTGGAAGATGAGTTAGCAAAAAAGGATTTATCCTTCAGGGAGAGAGAAAAGAAAGAGGAAGAATAGAGAAAAAGCAAAGATAAAGGTATGTTTTAATGTGTCTTGATAATGTAATGTTTATCAGAAAGATTTGTGGAGCTGCTAATAGAAAATTAGCTTGATAGGGACCTGGAACGGTCCAGTTCAACAGCCAAAATGCTACAGAGTTTGTATTTGTGTGAAACTGAGATTTAACTTTAAACGAGTTGATTCTCCTGGTTGGCCCGAAATGTTTCTAAGGGTTGTTTGACTTCAAAACAACGTGTTTGATAACGTTTGATAACAATAATTAACTTCTCAATGTTTGACGTTGCTTAGCAAAATGTTTCTCCATCAGGCTACATGGCTACTGCATTAATATGTCAATGAGCTGCTCTGAGCTGTAGTTGGAGATATGTTGTTTGCTGCCGAGCATGATAATTCATGTATCTAATACAAACATTATTTTTCCTTCAGCTTCTAAGTTAAGTGTAACTTCTCCAATTAAAATTATTTGAAGGTTCAGACTCAGCCCGGTCCAAACTCTCAGGTGAGAGAGACTCCAATTATAAATGACGTTTTTAACGACTCTTAATCTATTACACCTAAGATATAATTTAACTTAATCAAACGATGTCATGGATATCTATGTATTCCATCTTAAGTTGGGCTGCACCGATTGCAGTTTTCTGGCCGATTGCCAATTACCAATCTTTGAAAAGCCTGACATGCCGATACCAATTTATTTTGTCTGAAATATGACAAGAAAGTCACTGAGTTGTTAACAGTGGGGCAACTATTGTTAGCTACAAACGTGCAGATGTGGCATATACAAAAAGCAATGGTTTCTGTTTTATCATTATTATTATTATTATTATTATTATTATTATTATTATTATTGTTTTCTTTTTGTGTTTTGATATTGAATTACTTGATATGTGTTTTTATGTATATTTCTAATTTCAAGATTTGGCATCTATTGTAATTAACTTGATTGCAGTAGCAGAAAGCTACCAGTAGGAGGCAGTGTGCTCTTGTAATGGAGGATTTGTTAAGTACGGATTTGTTTCTGCCTCGTTACTCCAAGATGGTTTTTCCTGTTTACAGGTTAGTAGAGTCTACAGTGGTCTTACTCTCACAACGTAACCTTTTGAAGAACTTATTTAGTCTTGTTTTTAGTGAGCATTTTAGTGTTTTGTTTACTGAACTAACGGGCACCGGGAGGTAAGAGAGCAATTGTGGTCCTAGTTAGCTGAAGTTTTATATACACATTGTTTAATTTACATTAGTTACCAGTTATGAAATAAAACGGCTCTGAATATTGTTGGAATGTAATATGTAAATGTTGTTTAGATATTTCAAATATGTTACCTGTGATCTGTTTAGCCATATGTCTTTCTGTGAGCATGTTTATGTACAGAAAAAAAAGGCTTGGGTGACACCCTATCTGGGTGGTTGGAGAATAAAGATGGCATCCTAGAGATGTTCCTCAGTGTTGAGTCATTGGTTACAAGTCAAAGACATTTACTTGATGTTGCATAAGGGGAAGCTGTTAAAAAAAGTCCCCAACATCACACATTTGCTAATTATTTTTTAATGTAGCTTTGTAGACTTTAAAACTAAGCTAATGAAATGTATGTTGTTGTCTTGTTCACTAGTACTGGCTCAATCAAATGGGACATGAAGACACAGCTTGGGTTTTTGTAATAAGGAAATTGTTTAAGGGTGTTTTCACATCTCATTGTCTGGTAGACTCAGTTCGATTGAGGACCAAAATTGCAACATTTGTTACATTTTCAGCTGGTGTCACTGTGTCAGACAAACCAAAGTCTTTGAGGAAACTACACTGCTCAAAAAAATAAAGGGAACACTCAAATAACACATCCTAGATCTGAATGAATGAAATATTCTCATTGAATACTTTGTTCTGTACAAAGTTGAATGTGCTGACAACAAAATCCCACAAAAATCATCAATGGAAATCAAATTTATTAACCAATGGAGGCCTGGATTTGGAGCCACACACAAAATTAAAGTGAAATGTTCCCTTTATTTTTTTGAGCAGTATATTTACCTCCTCGTGCTGCACTAAGAACCACTGAAGGAAAAGACATTAAACCTCTGAGCAAGACTCTGAGCACAACTTCCTTTTTTATGAAATGCAAACAAAAATGGCGTAGTGTCAGATTCAGCGATTGTAGAATTTCTCTTTTGTCTTTGGCAGATGTGCCAAACAAACACTCTTCAACAATGGGCTCAACATGAACCATTTCTCATGTTAGCAGTAGAACCGCACTAGAGTTCACTTAAAACGGGTCAAGACCTTGGTTTTTAGGTGAGTCAGATTTCGCATTTTTGCTTTACACGCAAAAGGTCTCTGGTTCGAAAACAGACAGAAACACTTTCTCCAGGTTATGTTTATTATAGAGTGTTGTCAGTCAACAGGAGGGTTTCACTTCTGTGATCTGGCACACAAAGTCAAGTGTACCAGATCACACTTAGACTTAGCAACAAATTCTAGCAAACCAACATGATCTCAATATACTTTATTAAAACATGGTAAATTCAAATAATTTAGAAATCAGTAACAGTTTGTATTATAATACAGTACTAGTTAAAAAGGATTGGACATTGCAAACACAAAGGCCACAGGAAGCTGAAGCCCAATATTGACAAAATGCAACTTTCCCATCCCTAATGCTCCTAGAATCAGCCCTGCCACCATCCCCACAGTTCCCAGCCATGAGGACCATCTTGTAGCTGCCACTGATGTTGCGCCAACTGACACCCCTGCTGCTCCAACCACTCCCAGCAGGGCACCCGCCATCTCTCCGTCACTCAGAACTGTAGCTAAAGCGTCCATCCCTGCGAGTAGGACTCCTGCAACCGAAGCGGCCCCTACAATAACTTTCACCTCGCCAGCTGCTCTGCGAACTAATGCCCCTCCCACTGTGGCCCCCAGGCCCAGCTGACACATTTTTGCCCCAAAAAAGGATGTGCTCACAGCCTCCAGGGAAGACTGAAGGTTCATCCGAGTGCTGATAGATTCTGCGGACTGATTGTACCCCGCCTGGCTCATCTTTGTAGCAGTTACAACGGCCTCCTGCTTGGCGTGCAGCGTGAGCATGGCAATGATGAAGGTTGCAAACATTCCCATGCACCCCACCAACATCCAGAACTTAAAGTCAGAGGACTGCATAAGAACAAAGGCAATGAGGACAACTAAAGCCAGAAGCACTATAAGCACAACCTGATGGCTCCCATAGCCAAACAATCCCAAAACTGAGGTGACAAAGGAAACCACTGCCATTGGTATTCCCGTGAAAGCCAAGAAATCGACTTGTTTGACCAAAATGGTGTTGATCCAGTCGTGGATGGTTCTTTGCTCCATTTCAGCCTCTTTATTCTCGATTTTCCTCTTGTCTATCGCCTCCCTTTCTCTTTTTTCAGTGATCCATCTCGCCTTGTCACCCACCTGGTTACCTCCCTTCTCTATGGACAATATCCTCTCCTCTATTTGCAGAGCCACCCTTTGTCTCTGCTGCCACTCAATAATCTCAATGTCTTCCCTCTCTCTGGACATGACATCAACCCCTAGAGTGCAACAGGTCTCTCCCTGGGTCCATGCCAGCTGGAATAAAACACTAAGAGGCGGTTTAAGAACTGTGAACAGGCCTAAAGCCCACAGAAGTCCCACCATGCCGTAGGTCTTCACAATCCATTCGATTGCCTTCCCAAATGTTGCTCCGCTGAGTGTGGTCCCTAGAATGCCAGCACACCCCGCTGATGCCCACAAGCCAGCAGAGTCTGCGTTGGAGGTGTTGCAGCTCCTCAGTGTTACAAACACCGAGGCTACCGCCGCCGCCAAAACAACTCCTGCTATGACGGATGTCATTGCTGTTGTCAGTGCTGTTGCTCCCACAAGCGTGCCCAGTCCCAGGGGACCCATCACCTTGACCTCCTCCATCACTGGTTTCAGTGGACCACTTGCAGTCATCGCAGACAATATCCTATCCACCGGGTCCTCCGTAGCGCCCAGTATGCATCCTCCCACGGCTCCCAGGGCAAATCCCAGAGCCGCCTCCATCAACTGGCTCTTGTTTCCTGGAAAAGAAAGAAGGCGCAGATTGTTTTATCACCTTGGCTTTTTTTATTCATACTATTTCAGGAGCAAAAAAATAGTTCTGTACCACGGACAGAAAATGCCAGGTGGGCAGAAATATATATTTCTGAAAACTCCACATTATCAAATGTCATCACATTTGAAATTTGTAAAATAATTTTTACCAGGTAAAAGTTGGTTTAGTATTTCGACTTGATAGTCAGTAATAATTTCTTGTGATACTTTTGGATCAGAACCACAATCAATGGAAATGAGGTGTAATATGAAGTCTTCAGAAAACAGTAAGACAGTGGTCCCCAAACTACGGCCCGGGGTCCAGATCCGGCCCGCCTCCACATTTGGTCCGGCCCCCTGAACAATACCAGAGAGCATTCAGATTTTTTTCATATACTGTATTTTCTGGACTATAAGCCGCTTATATGTGGATTTTTCTTCAACCATCAGAGTTGAAGAAAAATCAGCCTGGCTCTTTAGCAGGAAGTGAATCATTGGAAGTCAAAATTGGATATCAAAGAGGAAAGCGCCCATTAAAACGGAATTAGGTTTTAATAGGGAATTGAAATTTGAGAATGTTGTTGATCAGTTAAATAGCATTGAGGGGAAAAAGAAGATTTTTCGTTTTTTTTTTAAATAATGCTTTATGATTATCATTATAGAGCTGTTGCCGTGCAGCAAGAAGGTTCTGGGTTCGATTCCCGGCCCCGGTCTTTCTGCATGGAGTTTGCATGTTCT
>NW_006800577.1:90310-92595 GCF_000485575.1 Poecilia formosa | reverse complement strand
GATGGATGGATGGATGGATTATCATTATGAGAATTTGAGGTATAGATATTAGGATCCAGTAGATGGCAGTAGTGCAGCAATAATGGATGCAAGCTGCTGTTGAGATCTAAAGAAGAAGAAGAAGAAAAAGAAGGAGAAGAAGAAGAAGAAGGCGACCATTTTCATTTAGCACATGCTAGTAGCAGAAACGAAGGATCAGCACTTTTACTGTTACAGTTACTGTTCGGAAACTGTTATAATTAGTTCAGTTAAATCTAAATTTGGCAACTTTTCTTTTTCAACCCTAATAAATGTGATATTCAATTGACCTGTTATGACTCAAATGTTGGGTGTCCGCCCCCCTCTGCTGCTGCTGCATCGTTGTGGAAAACCTGGAGTGGTATGTGTATGTTTACTGGTTAAAAAAAAAAAAACTTTGGGGTTGTGGCTTATAGTCCGGTGCGACTCATAGTTCGGAAAATACGGACTATAATCCTTCCTGGATTTTTTCTGTGAAGAACCCAGAGAGAGTTATTTGGTTATTATTTATTTCATTAATAGCGTTATTATTTATTTCTTGACTTTTGTTCTGTGAAGAACCCAGAGAATGTTATTTGATTGTGCTTTCTGGAAAACAATACATTTTTACATTTAGGCACTCCTGCAATCGTCACACTTTTTCTGTTACAAACTGACTCCGGCCCCCCACCAGAGAAGGGAAAAGTTATGTGGCCCTCAGGAAAAAGTTTGGGGACCCCTGCAGTAAGACATCAATATTAACTTATGTGTTTTTATACTTCATAATTATGTTTTCCTTCAGCTTTTAGGGTTTCAGACATGTTCAGAAAAAGATTATCTGCCAAACTGAACAGATTCCATAAGAAAAAATCTACGCTGACTGCATTGCATATGAAACCACGCATTTTTCAGCCAAAGCAGTCAAACATTGGTTACATTTCTGTAATTTTAGTTTGAGATTTTTTCTGTCAGTATCTGTCACTACTTTATCTCTGACTTTAAGTGCACATTGTTGCCTCGTCGTAATGGACAATGTACCCACAGTCAGAGCAGCCTTTGACAAACAGGTTTTTCAGGTTCGACCAGGAGAAGTGATCCCTATCTGTGCGTGGCTACATGTGACTTTAATCCAGCTAGCAAAGATGGAAGATATAAACAATAAAAACCTGGTGTGAACACTTTCAGCTCCAAAAGTTAACATGAATTATTTGTGTAGTTAACCAATAATGAAAGCATTTGCAGTCCCGTCCGGTGGTTGTTTTACTTCAGCTCAGTTTACAAGAACAAAGGAGCAAACCACACACAAACACTGGATCATCAACAAACAAACTGTTGATTAAACGTAGCCTTACTCAGTTTATTCCGTGCCATGTTGTCCAGGGATAAGGTGACACAGGGAAATCTTCTTTCTCATAAATGCTTCTCTCCTCCTTTGTGTGCTCACAGGACTCGCAGTAAAACCTGACTAAGGTGGTTTCTTTTTTTCTACCCCCATAGTAAAGGAGCCTTTGCAGGACACGCCCTCTTTTCCAACTCGCTTCTCTGAATCATCTTTCCTGCAGATCTACAGGATCTCTGTTCAACGTGTTTGTCTGTGGGGTTCAAAAGAGTCAATGCAGTAAACTTCCATCTGTAGTTTTGGTTAATGTAAACCCCCCCAACCCCCCTCCCAAAAAAAAAAACACTTGAAATAACAACAAAAAAAATGTCATATTTATTTAGTATAAAAAAAAATGTAATTAATAATGTAATTGTTTTTAACAATCTCAACCTATGATATAAGGCATTTGATACATTGCCAAGTCTCCGAGGTTTGTAATCTTCATTAGGTACACCTCAATGATGAAAGACGCAATCTTAAAAAAATGCAAAAAATTACATTGTGCTGTCTTTGATTTGCATTTTATTGCATAAAATAAACATATGATAGAAAATGGCACTCAATATATGGTAAAGATGTTTACAATTACAGAGATTAGATTTTTCATACAATTCTTGACCAGGCTTTCAAGCAGTAGAGATTTTGGCCCACTCCTCCATACTGATATCTTCACAAATATCTTTCAGGTTTCGGGGTTGTCACTGGGCAACATGGACTTTCAGCTCACTCCAAACATTTTCTCCTGGGTTTAAGGTCTGGAAATTGTCTGGGCCATGCCAGGACTTAGAAATGTTCCTTCTGGAGTCACTTCTCAGTTTCCCTGGCTGTACATTTTTGAGTGATTGTCATGCTGGAAGACCCAGCAGGTCTTATTGGGGCCTGCCAGCAATGCATAGGGAGAGCAGTG
>NW_006800577.1:53127-66087 GCF_000485575.1 Poecilia formosa | reverse complement strand
AGAAGCTTCACAATGAGCGGACGAGGCAAAACCGGAGGAAAGACCAGAGCCAAGGCCAAGACTCGCTCCTCCCGCGCAGGACTGCAGTTCCCCGTGGGCCGCGTCCACAGGCTGCTGCGCAAAGGCAACTATGCGGAGCGTGTTGGTGCCGGAGCCCCCGTCTACCTGGCGGCCGTCCTGGAGTATCTGACCGCTGAGATCCTGGAGCTGGCTGGAAACGCTGCCCGCGACAACAAGAAGACCCGCATCATCCCCCGTCACCTGCAGCTGGCCGTCCGCAACGACGAGGAGCTCAACAAGCTGCTGGGTGGAGTCACCATCGCTCAGGGTGGAGTGCTGCCCAACATCCAGGCGGTGCTGCTGCCCAAGAAGACCGAGAAGGCCGCCAAGGCCAAGTAGAGCTGCTGCCCGTCAACGCTGCTGGAGCGCACACCCACAAAGGCTCTTTTAAGAGCCACTCACCTCTAATCTTTACAGCAATACACTCCTATGATTTTTTTATTTCGTTTTTATTTTAAGGTTTGAGATAAGGTACTGCATATTGTATCGATTGATACAGTCTTAAAAAAAGATCGTGACCTCTCCATAGCGATACTTTTAATTTTAGTTTGATTGTAGCACCAAACCTCTAGGTTTTTCCTTTGAATTATTTTCAAACTTAAGATGGAACTTCAACAAAATTAATAGTAAGTTGCAACAATTTATCATTTGAGGAAATTGAAATATTCAACACATCAAATTGTTACTGACTTGATAAAGATAATCTGATTGATGTGCCCACCTATATTTTACAAGGTATATCAAAAAACAATTTTAATAAACCTTAAAAAGCACAACAGAATATGTAGCTTCATTTTTTGACAGGACAATTTAAGCTCATACGTCTCAAAATTAACTAACGCATAATTTTCCGTGTGTTTCAGAAAACTGAGTGTAAAAGCTCACAAAGATGCAAGTAAAAATGCAATACATCCAACATGAAAATTCAAATGCAACAAGCAGGAATGAATAAAAACACAAGTTAGATGTGTAATTCTTTAAAAATAAGTTTGTATTCAAAAATAGCATAACACATGCCTCTTTTTAAAGCAACAATCATTTATTTATTCCAGTCAAACTCAACTTAATTTGTTAAATCAATGGTTCCATTTGAAAAATTATGTTTGAAGCTTATGTTGAAAAATCACATCGGCTTACTTTGCTTCAACACTTCTATTCAGAAATGACATTGGAAAAAAAATGATCTTGCATGTACATGTCATGAAATACAGAAAATGTAACTGTTGAAAAGGGGGTTTCATATCTAACATACAATCTAATCTAATTTAAAATCACATTCTTATTTATGACCACTAGAAATATAGAAGTGGAGAGAATCGAAGATGTGATTTTATAGCATTCACTTATTTTCCTTGACTCAACAGAACATGTGGGACAATTCCTGAATAAAATAAACCATTCGTTTATTTTATTTTATAGCAGGACATGATCGAGCCGTGTTAAAACCAACTTACCTGAATCTTTCATTAGAACAAATCCTTAAATCAGAGCCACAGTGGCGTTACTTCCCCACTCAAAGAGAAAAGTTGATCATGTTTCTGGTGTAAAACCGAGCTAGCAAAATAGTGAACGTACAAAAAAAAAAAAAGAAAAGAAATTACAAAAGATGAAAGCAGGAAATGTTAGAGCAGTGGTTCCGCTTCAGTCTGACGCCATTATCTGAAATGACGGAGACAGTTTTCTCCTCCAGCGGTTTATGTTCGGAGGTTCTTCTCGCTGCAGCTATCGCTCTCCCCCTGAAGGACAAAATCCAACACATTAAAATAAGATCTAAATCCTGTAGAGCGCATTTAAGTTTCTGTATTTATTACTTGTTTTAGGTGGAAGGAATTAACTATTAGCATACAAACATGACATGAAAAAGTCTAGTAGCTCTAATAAGTATAAGATTTGGTGAAAATCAAGGTTGAAGAAGCATATTGGCTCAAAAATGTAGTAAAGACAGAGCTGGGTGGAAATGTTAAACGAAGCAGGTGGATAATTCAGGTGTCAGTGGGCTGGAGTTGCTTGGCCTTTTGGTGTCTAAAATTTCATAGAGTCGCAAAGTTGATGTGAATCCTGCACGTCTCAACAGAGTGGAAGTCCAAACAACAAAACAGAAGAAAAGGTTTCTGAAAGTTCAGCTGTGATCCGTGCCTCTCATCAGTTCTCCTATTTTATTTTATTTTTTCACTTCTCATTTTCTCTTTAAATTACCTCTGCTCTCAAAGCCTCTTGCAAGAGGATTCTTGCATGAAAATTTGTAAAAAGTTGAAAGATTTCTCAGCCAGAGCTGCGACAGTGGCAGGACTGTGAAATTGACGTTTGCAGTTACCGTCCTTTCTGTACGGCCGAGCTTGAGACATTTTGTAACAGAAAAGCAGGTGAAAACGTCAGTCAGGTTGAGATCAGTAAAGGAGATAAGAGACTTTTGGTTAAAAGAAGCCAAATTTTGCTAATTGTGTGTATTTTTTTTAACATCAATAAGAGAGTGAAACCATCAATGGGGTGAATAATTTTCATACACATGTACATCCTGTTTGGAGTGGGATTTTTGGAATTACGCTCTCTTACCACCATAAGGGAGTAATGTTTGGTGCTTCTGATGACTTTTCCAGAGAGAACACACACGGTGACGGAGACGCAAATCTGCAGGACGAGCAGGACCAGGATGACGCCCTGGAGTCCGTAAAGAAGCGTCTAAAAGACCCAAGACAAAACATAAAGACAGCTGAGGAATAAGAAACAATGGACGCTTTTCCCTGATCCTCACAGGCTTCAACAGGCTAAATCTGACGGCTCAGACGACGCTGTGTCTGAACAATCTGCTCGACACACTCGGGTCGTCCATTCATCTCAGACTTACGTCCAGTCTCCACAGTTGACTGGGGCATTTCTGCCCCCAGTTGTCCACCGTTCTGCTGGTGATGTTCCAGGTTTGAAAGTCGACGCTGGAGGTCTGGTAGTTGCAGATGACCCGTGTGGGGGGTCCGGCAGCCAGCAGGAAGCAGGTGTAGCTTCCCGCCGCCAGGCTGAGCAGGACGCTGAACCCGTTGGACACCAGAGACACCCAGACCTGAAGAGACGGGGCACGACTTAGACACAGACTGATCCAGACACACTGACTGCTATAACTTCATCTGAATAAAGAGTTAAATAGACTACGAATATTTTTTTTTGTGAGTTCTAAAAAGGCAAAACCTCACCAGTCTGACTGAGGTGCGTCTTCCTGCCGCCAGAGCCAGAGAGCCGGACAGCACGAACTGAGAAAACCAGGATTTACAATTTAGATCATTAAGCTTTTTATTCATCATCGTATCGTTAGTCACTCAAATACATACTTTGTTATGTTTTCGTATTTTGTGAAATATTAAAATAATTTAGAAGTACTAGAGACAAAAGTGACTTAGGCTGTTTTCACACCTGATAGTTTGGTACGGACTCTGATTGGGGAGTCCGTACCCCAATCAGATGGTTTGCTTTAACAGTGTGTCAAACAAGCTAAACCCTTTGAAAAAAACAAAAAACAAAAAACAAACTATTCCTCCCCTCGCCTGTGATGGCGCTGCACCAAGAACCACTGAATAAAACAACACAAAACGTCTGAAGAAGTCTTCCTTCTGAAAATATAAGCAAAAATGGAGTGGCGGCAGATTTTAATCGGTTGTAAGATTTCTCTTGGCAAACTCCCTCTGCAGTTTAGCAAGTCATCATCTGCCGTACAACTCAATGCAGATTCTGATAATTATGAGAAGGTGTTTATCAAACTATAACAGCAGACTATATTGAATCCTGACAGAAGGAGGCAACAAATAGTGAAGGAAAGGAGTGAGGTCAGAATGATTCATGGAAAACTCAGGAAGGCCTTTTAGGAAACCTGGAGAATTTTAGAAGATTACAGAAAACTTTGGGATAAGTGTTAGGAAGAAATTAGGTCTGGTTTGGGAGTACAGAACGGGAAGGTTGATGAATTTGGATTTGATCTCGGACTATCCTCAGTTTTGCGTTTACGCACCAAAACGCAGAGGGCAAACGGAGCATAGATCATCAGAGCCCTGGAGAACAAAACCAACAGACTGACGAGAAGACACAGCGTGCCGATGAAGATCTGAACCACCTGGAAAAGACATTAAAAAAAAAACACAAGGGGATCAGTTGTTGTCTTTGGAGTTCACTCGTCACTGGGTGTCCCTGCAGTGGCAGACTCTCACCCCGAGGCCCAGCGGCTCGCCCCGCAGGAAGATGCTCTCCTTCGTGTCTTCCTTGGAGGGGGCCGGCGGGGGCTTTACGACGGGCTGCACAGCCTGGACCGCTGGGTTGGCAGGAGACTCGAGAGGAATGGAGAGGTCATCTTTGGGGATGACCTGTGTTACGATCACGACTCCACCCACAGTGGTGACAGATGTGGACGTCATGATGGAGGTTCAACGGAGCTCAGGGAGAATTCTGGGAAATATACCGCTGCAAATGAAACATAAGGACCCAAACGTGATTAAAATGTTATAAACTGAAACAAGGAGTTTGTGAGCTGCAAGAATCCAAGAGAGAAAATGAACGTTTTTGCCTCTTTTTAGGACATCTGGACTATTCAATCGGGTTATTTAGGAAGAGCTGATTAAAAGTCTACTGGACCCTCAGCAGGAGGTAAAATTACCCAACCTTCAGAGTCTTTCATCTACTCCAGCTATAAAACTACAACACCTAGACTCTTCACACCTGGACTAGGTTATTCTGCTCTAACAGCAGAAAACTTAAACCAACTTCATGACTTAATCACTGCTTTTCTTTGATTTGAACATCTCTCTCTTTCTGCTCATACTCGTATGAAAAACTCTTCTCTGTCACTGCAAAACAAACAAACAAAAGAGATTCAGTTTCACTTGAATTATTTTTCTGTTTTCATACGTCATTATGTTTGGATGCTCGTAATGCTTCAGTCGTTTTAATTCTCTTGCTTCTCCTCCATTTGCCCATGCTCAGTTTGTTCCACCTTTCTGCAGATTTTTTCTGACTTTACTCTGTTTTCTTGTTCATAAATAAATGCCATTTTCTGCTGTGACTACCTGCTGGTCGAAGAGGAGTGAATGCTGAAAGTCAATGACTCGATTAAATCTGCTGAAGCTCTTTAAAAGAAAATTATTTTTGAACAATTAACTGAGCTTAGGGTGCCGTTTGATAAGTAGGGCCAGTTGGAATGTATGTACAGTTAAATTGAGATGATTTCAGAAACGACACATTTAATGTTAATTGGAAATAAAAGCAGCACAAGACCAAATCTTGCTTCCCTGAAGATAGAAAATGGGGGAAACAGAGAGTTAACGTGGAAAACAGCAACATAAGGCAAATTTCAGAGAAAGAGGAAGTCAGTTCTCATGTGGTGCAGATGCAACAAAAAAAGTGCTGAAATCGCCCTTTATTGAAGTTTCAGAAATCAGATAAATGTTTCAGAAACTTTGGTTTTAAATATTCTGCTTTCGTTGAGAACAATCTAGTCCAGGTGTGAAGAGTGTGACTGGAGTAGATTCCTTCCTCCAATGACATGTGAATTTACCCAAATCGTTGCTGTCAATTTTTGATTGTGCAACTTTAAAAAGCGGCCGACCCATAATCCCTGTGCGTTTAAGACGTTTGGAAACAGCAGCTTCGGCATTTCTGTCTTCTTCATGGCCATATTATTCTCTTCATATTTAAGATGTTTTCCTAATTTCTTTATTATTCCGAAAGAAGGGAGAAAAATAAACCAAACGTATTTGTTTTGTTAAACAACCTAATTTTGTGTGTAGAGTTTATTTTAATTTTTATACAGGCAATGTTTTTGCCTTATTATGCAACATTACAGCAATAAAATGTATTTCTAGTCAGTTATACTTAAGACCTTAATAATTGTGTTAATATGGGCTTAGATTGTATTTTGTAATAACTAGTAGTTCTTTAAATTGAACGCGCTGTTGAGCACAGAAACATCTGACATCTGCCACCAGTTAATCTGTAACACGGACAGGGAGCGTCCAACTTGATAAACAGGTTTAAGAGTTTTATTGAACTCCGGGATATTAAGCAACTAGGAAGTACAGCAAGGAAACACAGACATATAAAAACTCCATACAGAAACAGCTCCAGGTCTGAATTAAACCCAGAGTCTGGGTTTGATAGCATGCTGCCAACTGCGCCATCGTTACAAAAAAGACATTTTGTCTGAACTACAGCAATGTGCCTCTCATTCTTGCATTTTTAAGATGTCGAAACTCAATGATAAGAAAAAAATGTAACAAGGGGGCTACTAAAGTAAATGTAACAAAATATATTTGTTGCCTGCTTCACAACTGGTGACTGTATTGTGTTTTTATGATATAAAGCACTTTGAGTTGCCTTGTTGCTGAAATGTGCCTTAGAATAAACTTGACTTGACTAAATTGTAAAACATTAATATATGCGACGCTGTTTACTTTATTGCAGCGCAATAAAAGAAACAAAACAAACGAAACAAAGCCTGATATAATCTCATAAAGCAACAATATAATTACCCGAGAAGAATAAAGTTGTTTACCTGTTTTAAATCGGTCGCTTTTCACCCAGACTCGGAGCGTTGAATCTGTTAGGAAGTGAACTTTCCGAATCCAGGTCGGAGTGCCTTCAGGTGTCGTTTGGAAAACGGAAATCTCACACTTCACTTCCTCCACTGTAAAACTGAGCTTCGATAAGAACATGATATACACGGAACAGACAACAAATGTATGCATTAAGATGTCAATAAAGACATTTTACAAAACAACTGAATACAATGGAGATAAAACGTTACACAAATTATAATTACTTTACGAGATTTTACAAGACATCTGTATAAGTTCCGAGTATTTTTAATATATAAATGATAATCATGCTTGTTAGCATTTGTTTTCCACCTTACGTGTGGCTTTATTCTGCTGATTTACTTTGGGGCGGAGGGGGTGGGGGGGTTTCCGATTAAATTCATAATCCCTACAGTCTGTGAAGGCAGCACAAGGAAACTACGGGCGTCACTGCTGGGAATATGGGCGTTTGTTGTCACAAAGTCAAACAACATGCATTATATAAAGCGCGAAACACAAAGCTGAAATTGGTGTGTAAATAGAAAAAGAAGTGAATTAAAAATAAATTTAAAAAATGTAGAGAGAGACTGACTGGCACAGGCCACTTTATTAGGTACACCTAACTGTCTTATTTGTTGTTGAGATTTAACCTCAGATTTGTTGGCTGCACATCCATGATNTATGGCCTCATGAATACAACAGTGCGCAGTTTTCACACTACAACTTTGTGTTCAGACAAATTTAGAAAAGTGCGGCGCACAAAAAACCCCGATGTATAAAACCGTGCGCATGCATGCACATCACAATTTGCCGGAAATAGAGCACAGCTTTTTTTAGTCAGAATGAAATTACCCCATAGCTTCGGCGCACAGACCAACGTTACATCTTTAAGAGACAAAAACTGAGGGAAAGTATTATTTACATTCGAGTGAGGTTTTCACATTCTTTTTTTATTATTTTGTGTGGGTGCTAGCTTATTGTCTGAGGATAAATGCGTTCAGTTTCATCGTTTACGTTTAAACAATAAAATATTAAAATCATTTTTTAAAACAAACATCGGATTTGATTTTTCTTGGTCTAATTAACTGAATGTATTCAGATTTCAGTGTATTTACTTGATTTTTGACGCTTTGTAGTTTGATATTGTCCACAGAAAAAGTTTGCGTGGCTGCCGCACATTTTCAAGCCAGGGAAAAAGTGTGCGTAAATTGACGCAAAGTTCATCCTTATACATGCCGACTTGTGAGTAAAATATGGCACCGCACATTTTCTGTGCGTACGCACGATTTATACATGAGGCCCCTAATCCTTCAGATTCACACAAACTAGCAGAGATGGGTAATGACTAGTCACATTTAATCGCATTGCTTTATTTAAATGGATGTCAGCACTTGTTTTACAGCATTTTACTTTTATTTGAGTAATATCATTTTTGAAGCAACACTCGTCCTAACACTCCATAACTCTTCAGTTATTTAGCTAAATAAAGAAAAAGCTAATTTCTACTGGAAATTATGCAGACCTTCTTTATTATTTATAAAAACAATAATTTTCACCTTTGCATATATTTTGGTATGTCTCATTATTAACATTTACTACGTTTCTGAGCAGCAATTTTACTGAGTCATTGTTTGTCAATGGCTTCTTTTTAAGTAAAAATATGAAGAAGTAATGCTGCTGTTGTAGTTATTTATGTTGATATTTTGTACATTGTAATTTCTATCTATCTATTGTTTTCTTCTTTTAGAATATGTTTAACTTAGCTTAGATCCCAAATTCATAATTCATTTTTATCTTTGGAATTGTTTAGATGACTTTGTAGATCCTCCTATTGATTTAAGTAATTAAGCTCTACTGTGTGGCTAATTTCCCCTATAATGACTGGAAGGGTTTGTAAAATGATTTTTTTGGCGACTTTTTGAACTTGAAGCATCAGGTAAAGTTATTTTTTGTTTTCATTTAAGTTGTAAGACATTTTTAGTAATTGTTGTATCTATATTTTTTCAAGACATAAAATGTATGTATTTTTTCAAACAAGTTGCAAGTAAGTTCAAGAACCAAACAACCTGTTCCCGCACACGGCCTTTGTTGGAAATTTTTGGTGTTGGAACCTTAGAAGCCTGTGACAGCTAACCTTACTCTCTTTGGCTACTCTACTTTCCTGGGGCAATCAGTAAAGCAGTGGCTCCCAAGAGTGGGACGCTCCCCTATGGGGGGCGCAGTGCCATTGCAGGGGGGTCGTGATGAATAATAATTAAAAAAAACCTCAGAGAGCTGTTCATGTTTTAGCCCCATTTTTCACAGAGGCTTTTTTAATTGTATTGATGATAGCAAAGTTGAATATTGTTACAAATAAAAAAAAAGAAATATGTCTGAAATAACACTGACAGCAAAGGATACTCTTCTACAAAAAAAACAAACAAAAAAAACAACACACAGTTACACAAAACTGTTTCACTGTGAAGATAGTTTGTAGTTTGCTTTGTTGCAACCTGAAGTGTGAAATAAACTTCAGTGGAGTTTGAAAACAAAATATGGGTATAGGTTTATGTCTGGTTGATTTTTTTTTTCTTCTTTTTTGGGTAGGATTTCATTGTAATCCATAGGGGAGCCCAGAAGAAAATCTTTGAGAACAACTGAGGTAAAATATCCAGATGATAATAATGCTCAGTTTTGCATTTTTTCCTCCAGATGCTCCAGAGTTTCTCTCTGCTAAACTGATCTCCTCTGGTCAGATAACTGAGGGGCAATCAGTGACTCTGANAGACTGACTGGCACAGGCCACTTTATTAGGTACACCTAACTGTCTTATTTGTTGTTGAGATTTAACCTCAGATTTGTTGGCTGCACATCCATGATCAACCTCTAGAGGCTTCCAGATACTGCTCTGTTGCTTTGTGATATGTGGACGTACACTGAGTTTATTGTCATGTTTAATAAACCAGGTTTAAATTACAAGGAATAAGCACAGTTAAAGACTTTGTAGTAAATTAATTTGTTCCTAGGAGGGGGAACATATTATTTCAGGCAGCTAAAATATTTGGTTTTCCCCCTCATCACTCTGGCAAATAATGATCAAATGTTTTCAAACTTTTATTGTTGATGACGAAAGGAACAAACACAGTTAGAGACTTGCAGGCAAATTAATTTGTTCCCATTTTATGGAGAGGGAACAGATTATTTCAGGCAGCTGAAATATCAATTCGCTCCTCTCCTCCCCCCATAACTTTGGAAAATGAAGAGCAACTGCTTCCAAATTCTCAAAGATTGTTATGTATGACAGCATGTAATATACTAGAAATTTTCTTAATCCAGTAATCTGTCATATTTTTACATTAGAACGGGATTTACCAGAAAGCCTACACTCTCATTTTTTCAGGAAGTTTTAATTTTTGGTGCCCTGCTATCAGCCAGTTTCCATCCTCTTATATCAGGAATGAAAAATTATAAATACACACAACGTGTTGGAAACCTGTGTTTGGTGACTGACTTTTATTTGTCAGGCTTACGTGACAAAAGACCTCCACACACGACCTCGTTTATTTATTTATTTCACAATTTTGTTAGCTGCCGATAAAACTGAAAATTACAACCTTGACTTGATTATATGAGTTGTTTTAGCGAGAAATCGATCAGAAGCGCAGTGAAAATGGTCAGATCCGCCGGATCCGCCCCCCTGGCTGCAATGCGCGCTCCCGACGCAGGGGTACAGAATTTCGCACAAAACAGGTGTTCTGACTATCTGTCATACCCGTCAATCCACCATACCTTATGGTAATGTGCATGCGCACATCTATGTTACGTCACATACTCCTTACTCAGTGTGGCATTAGTGTGTCACACTGAATGTGGCAAAATGACACCAGTCAAACGCAATGTGATAAACAGCTACTGGGGTAAAGTTAGCTTTAGTGTGCTTACTCTATAGACTCCAGTACAGAATGGACCTAAAGACGTCATCAACCAAAAATGGCGACCTCCATGGGTGAAAAATGGAACAAAGGACGTACATTTTTGAAGTAATTATGAGTTTTGGTGTATCAAAAACAGCATTTTTTTTTAGGAAATAAGAAAATTGCAATATATTTAGGCCAACGTGTTTAACTAGCCCTGGATCCTTTTGTGATAAAGTTAAATATGGACTGTTGGAGTATAGTGAATATGCATTGATGTGTACAAACCCATCCATTCTGTTTTGATACATTTTTATCTTTCAATAACATAAAACGTAGCAGGAGATAAAAACAATTAATACACAATGCCGTTTTTCACCAGACTACAAAGCTTTAAGAAAAGCATAGTCCCTTCTTACATATTGGTCATGTTTATCTGCTCATATAAAAGCTTAGAACACTGCTAAAAATATGGTTTTGTTGNAAGCTTTAAGAAAAGCATAGTCCCTTCTTACATATTGGTCATGTTTATCTGCTCATATAAAAGCTTAGAACACTGCTAAAAATATGGTTTTGTTGGTGTTGCTGGAATTGAAGTTTGTTGGAAGTGTTTCTGTTTTTTATCTGCTTTTTGCTTTTAATAAATCTTCCCTCATTTTTCTTTTCATAATCAAACTCTTATATCTGGGAGTTTTTGTTTGGTAAATGTCCTTAAATGTATAAAACAGGTTTCTGATTCCTTAGTTAAAGCCCCTCCTGGACCCCATAGTGGTACAAAGTAGGGCTGACTTAAAGGGAAACCGTCTGGGAAAACTGAGATAAACTGTTTTCTCTTAAATGATCCAGATTTCTCTCACACATTTACTGAGTGAAAGTTTAGTTAAACAAAACCTTTTGAACAGCAGTAAATGACTCTAAAAACCACAAGTTGACCGCAAGAGATCAGTTCTTCAGGGTGGGATTTCCTGTTGACTGCTTGTTTTTCTTTTCATTTCTCTGCATCTACTGCTTGAAATACCAGAAATTCATTTACAAGAAGATGAAAAGTTTCTAATAACTGCATGCAGACGCAGCAAAGCAGAAAATTCAGTTTTTTTGCTTCTACATGTTTTTACCCCATTAGTTTCACTCCACAGCAGGAAAAATTTAAAACCTTCATAAGTACCAAGTGTTACTGTAATGTGACCTCATACAGAGAATACTTTTATAACCATTTTTGATAATAATGCAGATTACTGAAGCACCGTTTGTAACAAAAAATTATCAAAATAATAATTATAACAAATACACAGCATTGGAAATGAGGCAGAGATAAATTTATGTTAGCAAATGTTCCAGGTTGCAAGAAGAGGAAGGAAAACTAACAAACTCCTCTGCGTCACTTCCACCCTCAGAGCCGATGATCTGCATTGTTGCATTGCAAGACAACAGTTTCTCCTGAGGTGAGCAGCCTGAAAATTAATTTGTTTTATAACAAATTACAGCTAATGAGTGACTTTAATGTTGAAAAAATTTCATGATTAACAATTATAGCAAAGTCTGAAAACGTAAAACCTTCTGTTTGATTTTCTTTTAGCTGAAACCAGTTAACAAGAGAAGCAGCGATGAGTTTTTCTGCAGCAACTGGGTTTGTTGTCCTGTTCCTCTCTGTGACAGGTACTGAAACACGTTGATCAACTGGAGTTGATAATCTGGAATATTTGAAATGAATAAAATTAATAGAAGCAATAATCATTTAAAATGTCCCAGTGAGGCATTGTGGGAGGTGTAGTTGTATATTATTGATTCATATTTTTGATGTTATCTGTGTTACAGTGGGACAAGATGAACCTGCCTGGTCAGTTAAATATGATCGATCTCAGATCTGTGCCTTAAGAGGATCAACAGTGATGATAAAATGCTCCTATACATATCCATCTAGCGTAGATGGAAGAAATGCAGAAGTTAAAACAAGGTTCTGGTTCACTAAAGGAAATAATCAAGTCCCTGTGGATCTGGAGAAGGACTCTGACTATAAAAGTCGAATAACTTATGAATCTACAGAGAGCAGCAGCATTCTGACAATCAAAGATCTGAAACAGAGAGACTCAGCTGAGTACAAGTTCAGGTTCATAACAAATCAACCAGGTGGAGCATTTACTGGTTCACCTGGAGTCACCTTGACTGTTCTAGGTAACATATTTCTGTATTTGTTGTGAATCTTTGTGTTTCTGTTTGCATCTTTCCAGATTTATTTGAAAATGAGATGTTCTTGTTCCTTTAACCATCCAGACCTCAGAGTTCAGGTCAGAAGATCAGAGACGCAGACGGAGCTGAAGTGTGAAAGCAGCTGTGATCTAACCAAACCTCCTTCATATGTTTGGTTCAACAAAGGGAAGAAAATGGAGGAACAGACTTCTTCTATACTCGTCTCAGTCAGAGATGGAGACAGATATTCCTGTTCTGTTAAAGGACACGAC
>NW_006800577.1:49969-53117 GCF_000485575.1 Poecilia formosa | reverse complement strand
CCAGGAAATTAACTCTGATAGATTTGATTTTCTTTCCCCTTAAAAGATTAATATCTTAAAAGATTTATATCTTCACATCTTTCTCTCGGTTTACCTTTGACCTTTCTGTCCTGTCCTCCAGATGCTCCCAGGCCTCCCTCTGTGTCAGTGACTCCCTCTGATGACATCATGGAGGGCAGCCTGGTGACTCTGACCTGCAGCAGTGATGCTAACCCAGAAGCTAACTATACCTGGTACAAGGAGGGAGAGGAGGCACCAAAAGCTTCAGGACGAAACTTCACCATCACTAACATCATGTTCAAGCAGAGAGGAAATTATAGCTGTGAAGCTCAGAACAGCAGAGGGCGCTATAACTCCACTGTGACTGTGAACGTTGTGGCAAGTAAGGAAATGAAGGAACATATTCATGGCAACTATAACATAAAAAAAAAATGTCTCACCAGAAATAGAAATGTCTTCTTTGTTCTGATAAATTAGGTCAATCAATGTCAACAACGATCATCATCAGGCTGACTCTGTTCATCGTGATCTTTCTGCTTGTCCTGATTATTTCTTTAAGGTAAATCAATGAGAAATTCCATCATGTTTTCCTTATATTCTGCATTTTGACACATATTTGCATTGTCTTTTATCCAGAACACTGAAAACTATGAAAATGAACAGAAAAGTAATTGAACCAATAGAAATGGAGGAGAGAAGGACTAGAGAGATCACATAGTGAGTATTCATTGATCTGAACTTCACCAATCAGCCCAGGATTACATGATGACATGTTTCTGTTTTTGGTCCATTGTTGTTAATCAATTACTGTAAATGCATAATTAGGGAAAAAAATAGAAGATTTAAAAAATATGAATGTACAGTGCTTTATTTCACTAAAATAAAATGTAGAAAAAAATGCAACACAAAAACAATAAAAAAAACAAAATCAACACAGATACAGTTTGTACATATTGAGTCTCTGAGTTATAAAGACTTCAAATAGTGAGAACAATTGTAAGCTGTTATGAAATGTTAAGAATCAAGCCAATACCAGCTTGTGCTGCTTAAAGAAGCTGAAAGGTCAGAGGTCAGCCCTCTGTCATTCAGACTCCTTGGATGCAGCTGCTTCAGTTCACATCCAGCAGAGGCCACAGAGAGGATTCACCTGGCACCAGTCAAGGTCAACCATGGAGGAGTCATGAACCGAGTTGACCACGACCCGTAACCAAGGAGACGGTTGGAGTGAAACCAGAAGGAGCAGAGAGGAAGTCCATATAAGGTTATAACAGAGGGAGCATCAACACCTCCTCCTTCCCGCAGAGACTGTACTCTACTGTTATTTTAATATATTCATATGTAATCCCTCATTATGTGTTGATCATGTTTATCTGTGAATATAAAAGCTTTAATATTGATAAAAATATGGTTTTGTTGGTGTTGCTGGAATTGAAGTTTGTTGGAAGTGTTGCTGTTTTTTATCTGGATTTTGCTTTTAATAAATCTTCCTTCATTTTTCTTTTCAGAATAAAACACTTATATCTGAGAGTTTTTATTTAGTAAGCCTCCTTCAGTTTATAATTACAAGTTTCTGATTCCTGACTGAGTAATTATTTAAAAAGCACAAGCTGATGTTCTAAAGTGGTTTAGTTAAATGACTCTTAAAATCATAAGTTGACCACAAGAGACCAGCTCTTTAAGGTGGCATTTCCTGTTTCCTGCTTGTTTTTCTTTTCATTTCACTACATGCTGCTTGAAATACCAGAAATGTCTAAGAAGTAGGAAGTTTAAACACGTTCGTTTACAAAAACATGAGAAGCTTCTAATAACCACATGCCAATCTAGCAAAGCAGGAAACTCAGTTTTTTGCTTCTACATATTTTAGTTTCAGTCCACGGCAATAAAAACCAGAAATTAGTGGATTTAAAACCTTCACAAGTACCAAACGTTACTGTAATGCAACCTCACACACTTTTATAACCGGTTTTGATAATGATGTTGATTACTAAAACTCCATTTGTGAAAGAATTTGCATTTCAAAATAACAATGATGATAATAAATACTTAGCACTGGAAACCAAGCAGAGAGGAAGTTTAAGTTTGCAAACTCTCCAGGTTGCAATAGATAGCAAGAGGAAGGAAAACTAACAAACTCCTCTGCATCACTTCCACCCTCAGAGCCGATGATCTGCATTGTTGCATTGCAAGACAACAGTTTCTCCTGAGGTGAGCAGCCTGAAAATTAATTTATTTTATATCAAATTTGAGCTAATGAGTGACGTTTAATGTTGAAAGACTTTCATGATTAACGATTATAGCAAAATCTGAAAACGTAAAACCTTCTGTTTGATTTTCTTTTAGCTGAAACCAAACAGTTAAAAAGAGAAGAAGTGATGAGTTTTTCTGCAGCAACTGGGTTTGTTGTCCTGTTCCTCTCTGTGACAGGTACTGAAACACGTTGATCAACTGGAGTTGATAATGTAGAATATTTGATATTTTGATATGGATAAAATTAATGGAAGTAATATTAATTTAAAATATCCCAGTGAGGCATTGTGGGAGGTGTAGTTGTATATTATTGATTCATATTTTTGATGTTATCTGTGTTACAGTGGGACAAGCTGAACCTGCCTGGTCAGTTAAATATGATCGATCTCAGATCTGTGCCTTAAGAGGATCAACAGTGAAGATAAAATGCTCCTATAAATATCCATCTAGCGTAAATAGAAGAAATGCAGAAGTTAAAACAATGTTCTGGTTCACTAAAGAAAATAATCAAGTCCCTGTGGATCTGGAGAAGGACACTGACTATAAAAGTCGAATAACTTACGAATCTACAGAGAGCAGCAGCATTCTGACAATCAAAGATCTGAAACAAAGAGACTCAGCTGAGTACAAGTTCAGGTTCATAACAAACCAACCAGGTGGAGCATTTACTGGTTCACCTGGAGTCACTTTGACTGTTCTAGGTAACATATTTCTGTATTTGTTGTGAATCTTTGTGTTTCTGTTTGCATCTTTCCAGATTTATTTGAAAATGAGATGTTCTTGTTCCTTTAACCATCCAGACCTCAGAGTTCAGGTCAGAAGATCAGAGACGCAGACGGAGCTGAAGTGTGAAAGCAGCTGTGATCTAACCAAACCTCCTTCATATGTTTGGTTCAACAAA
>NW_006800577.1:48603-49958 GCF_000485575.1 Poecilia formosa | reverse complement strand
CACCGCTCTGCCTCTGTGTGTATGTTTACTCCTCATGATATTAACATTTTATTCTACCAATATTTCCACATGGACTTTAGAATAAACTCTTAATTTTCCATAATTCAATTTACACAAACTATAAAGTAGAGATGGGTGATAACTAGATGCATTTAAAGGCATAACTTTTTAAAAAAAGTACATCAGAAGTTATTTTACTGCCCTTTACTTTTTTTGAGTAACATTATTTTGAAGCAACACTCGTCCTAACTACAATTTCTGACTCACCTTCAGTTATTTAGCTAAATAAAGAACAAGCAAATTTCTACTGGGAAATATACAGACATTCTTTAGTATTTATTAAAAAAAAGATTCTTCACCTTTGCAAATATTTTGGTATGTCTGATCACTAAACAGTTGTTAGAGTTCACTCATTTTTGTCTTTGTGCTCCACCAGGTCCGTTAACCAGTTTCAGGACCCGACCAGAACGTAAATTACCTTGAGAAATAATGAGAGTTAGTTAAATATAAAAACAGACTTACTGCTGAAAAATGATCAAATGTTACAAGCCATACAAATGGAACTAGGGTTGCCACCTTTCAGGAATTAAAATAAGGAACCAGTCCCTATATGTAAAGGGGGGGGGCGGTTGGGCTGCGTCGTGTGTGTTACCCAGAAAGCAGTTGGGCACAATATCGCAACACCAATACCATGAGGCAAACAATGACTGGGGCAGCCTGCTATATGAAATACTCAGAGACCACTTCTTTATTATTACACATAAACATTTGTAGAATACAGAACAAATCGTTTAACAGCCCATTACGGCACAGTTTTGTATTTTACGAGACAGGTGGCAACCCTAAATGGAACATATACGGAGTTACATTCACCGTCCAGCACTGGGCCACCCTTAGCTCACCTTTCGGATGAAACCAAGTCAGGCAAAGATTGTAGCGTGAGTTTAGCTTTTTATTCTTCTCTGCAATCTGTACCTTCCCTAAACGGTAGTCTAATCAGTTTTAGTTTGTTTATGTATTGACTGTCTGCAGGCACACATAAACATTGTTACGTAAGCTGCAGAGTGTGCATGTAAGCAGTGAAAAAAGGCTAAAAGAGAAAGAGGAAAAGATAGAACCTACATCACAGTTACTCTGTGCCATTTTACTGATGAATGTTTTTCAATGACTTCTTTTTTACACATTTTACACATTTACACTATTTTCCTTCTCTCCTCTCCTCTGGCAATCAGTAAAATATCCAGATGATGAGATTTGCATTTTTTTCCTCCAGATGCTCCAGAGTTTCTCTCTGCTAAACTGATCTCCTCTGGTCAGATAACTGAGGGGCAATCAGTGACTCTGAGCTGTAGCAG
>NW_006800577.1:39258-48055 GCF_000485575.1 Poecilia formosa | reverse complement strand
CAGAGAGGAAATTATAGCTGTGAAGCTCAGAACAGCAGAGGGCGCTATAACTCCACTGTGACTGTGAACGTTGTGGCAAGTAAGTCAAACCGAGGCCACAGTTACAACTCTCCATCTAAATACTGGGTCCTTCAGTATTTACTCAGTAAAACTGTAAAGCTTAGGTGAACTTTTGAAAAATTATTTTTCATTCTTATGAGAAATCTCAGAAGACTTTAAAAACCAAACCTCTAAAGGTCTTAGAAGATCCGTTACACTGCTGCCTCTTGGCTGTGATTGGCCCATTTTTGCAGCTCCACCTGTTTTCATTGTGCAGATACTTAAAGTTTCAGAGATGAAACTCAAATTGTTAAAGAGTGAGGCTAAAGTTTGTTTTGGGGGAGGGGGGGCAAATGAACAAAACAAGCTGATCTTTTAGGTCAGAAACTTCAGGCCCATAACCTTTAGTTCCAAAAGCCAGATAGCTAATCACAAATTAGGTGCCTTACAGTCCTTGACTGTTTTATTCAGGATCTCTAGAGAGGGAGAAATTTCTCATTTCTTCAAAAGAACAACAACACAATCTACTGTCCCTCTATCCTATGGTAACAACATATCAAAGAAATGAGATAACATTCAATCATAGTTAAATCATCTTCCACAGAATATTAAACTTTAATCTTCTTAGGGTTATCTGAAGGACAACATCCAGTCAGCCAAGACCTTGTTACAATAAATCTGAAGGAAGAGTGACCAGGAAAGAGGGAAAACACTGGTAGCAACATTGGTCAGCTGGCTACCGAATCATTTATCAAAATCCAAATCCCTTTCTCAAGAGTCAGGGGTCCAGAAGCTCAAAACCACTAGCCGCCAAAGAGAGAGCAATGGTCATTCACATCAATACCATCTCCTTGCAAGAGATCCCAAATCAATCTAAGGGTCAAGGATAAAAAGTTAGAACTGATCCAGGTCCACTGGATCCACTGGAATCAGAATAATCAGAACCGACTAGAACGATGAGAAAGTTCAGCAGACAACCAGGCAGGGAGGAAAAAACAGGTTGATAAGCAGCAGAACAAACTGGAGACGTGAAACCATTGAAGATAAACATCATGTTAAGACGCTGGAGATACTGATGAGTGTTTTTCTGAAGAGAAATAATTCTTTATAGTGGATCAATATGGAGGATAAAAACTGCCTTTAATAATAGTAATTAATAGGTATAATTGCTCCATACTGCACACTGACTGTCACTGTGATCTGTTCAGCACCAAGGAACCAAGTCGCTGCTGCTGCAGTTCCTGCTGTTTTCCTGATTCTCACACTCATCGGCCTCTTTTTGTGGATTTTGTGAGCAGTTCTGTTACTTTGAAGAGTTTCTTTGTTTTTACAAAGTCTTGATTTTGTTTAGCTCCTCATCATCACCTTCTGAAATAATTTCTTTCCAGCAGAAAAACCAAAGTGTGGAAGCAGCAGTCCAAACCTGGAGCAGGACAAGTTCCCAGAGAACAGGTTAGAAAATGACCTATGTCTGAACTTTCAACGTTTTTCTTAATTAATTGAATTCTTCATTGGCAATGTTACTATGTACCAAGTAGTTAAGGGGAAAAATCACTTTCCCCTTAACTTAATAATAACCTTAATTATTATTAAGGTTATAAACTCTGATCTGATGTGCTGAAGTCTGTAAAGCTCTGTGTGATCGTCGGACTTTTTTCTCAAGCTGCTACTTAAAATCCATTGGATCTTCAAGAGACATTTGGTTACTTTCTGCTTTATGATAAAATATAAGTAAATATTCAGTCACTCTTTTCCTTTTAGTTTCTAATTGGGTTCTGCTGCATTTATTGTCTGCATGAGTAACATTACCCTAAAGCTCTCTCAGAGCGCCCCCTACTGGTTAATGTGACTGGTGTCCACAGGTGAACCCAGAAGAGGAAAATGTTGCCTACTCTGTTGTCGAGTTAGCAACAAAACAAGAAGAGCCTCTTTACTCCAACATTAACCCAACTCGGTCCAAGAGACACAAGAAGAAGAGGAAGGAAGAAGAGATGGTGGAGTATAGCTCTGTTAACTGTGGTAGAACCAGAACTGATGCAAGGTGAGGCGTTCTTTAAGTAAAAAAAAATCTGAACTGATATTTTCATATTCTGTGTAATATCTCTATTAACACAAAAACAATTCCTGCAGAACCGAGTCTGAAAAGCAGGACACTGTGGAGGATCCAGCTGCCTTGTACAGCACAGTCAACAAACCGAGAAGGAACGGCAGAGAAACTCCTACTGGTTTATAAATGACTTTTACTTTAATTCTCCATTACTTTATCCAGAGAAACTCCTGTTAGTGTATAAATTAAAAGTACTTTTTGTTTTTCTCTTGCTTTTCTTTTGTTGTTTTGTTTTTATTTCCTCTAACTTATGTAGAGCTTTGAGTTGCCTTGTTGCTGAAAATGTGCTAAATAAATAAAATGACCCACTTTGAGAACATACGAATCAAAAGCAATGGGAAATCATTATTTTGATGTCATTTGTATTGTTATAATACTTCAGTTTATTCCAGCATAAATAATTAATATAATTTGATAAATGAAGAAACTGTTTGGTCAAAATGTGTAGTTTAAACAAATTTTATTTGAATAAAATCCACCTTTATACAGCTTTCAGATGAGATGATTTGTGTGTTGCAGATCATATGCATCTATTGGTAATCAATAGATACACAACTTTATACACAAAGATCAGGACGACTGCCAAAATAAAAGCCTTCAGCTAAACCAGAACAGAAATGCTCCAGGAAGGAAGTTTCAATATAGTCACCATTTATGCTGCAAATATTTTTACAACCTGCTTTTGAGTTCTGTATAGCAGACATGAGTCAGGAATTTATTTTAAATATTGTACATAAATTAAAATTTACATTCAATTTCTGTTTGGAATCGTCAAAAGATACAACTAAAGGACTGATCAGGCAAAACGTTTTACATTTTTTGGATGATTTGAGATTTTAGCAAGATCTCTTTAAAACCAGAAATGTAAAAAAAAAAAAAGTTCATTAGATAAAATCTAAAAAGTAGAACTGGAGCAAACTGGTCATTATGCATTGAGCCGCTCTGCTTTCAGAGCATTTTCTTTAATGATATTGAAATAAAAAAATAAATAAATGCATGGAAATTAAATCCTGTTCTCATGTACCGTTGGTGTCAATTTGGCCACAACGGAAAGATTTATAAAACATAAGTGAAACATTTCAGTTTTCCCACATTACAAGTTAACTTGTTGCTTCATCACACCTAAAAACCAAATCTTTAGTTTTGAAAACCAGACACATTGAGGTAACAGGAGTGTAGCCCTTGAGTGTTGGTGTGTGGCTCTTAAAAGAGCCGTTGTGTTGTTGTGTCCAAGCAGCAGCAGCAGCAGCAGCAGCAGGTTTACTTGGAGCTGGTGTACTTGGTGACCGCCTTGGTTCCCTCGGACACGGCGTGCTTGGCCAGCTCACCGGGCAGCAGGAGGCGCACGGCGGTCTGGATCTCCCTGGAGCTGATGGTGGAGCGTTTGTTGTAGTGAGCCAGACGGGAAGCCTCGGAGGCGATGCGCTCAAAGATGTCGTTGACGAACGAGTTCATGATGCTCATGGCCTTGGAGGAGATGCCGGTGTCGGGGTGGACCTGCTTGAGCACCTTGTACACGTAGATGGCGTAGCTCTCCTTCCTGGTCCTTCTCTTCTTCTTGCCTCCTTTGCCGGCGGTTTTGGTGACCGCCTTCTTGGAGCCCTTCTTGGGCGCAGACTTGGCGGGTTCGGGCATGTTTTCTCTCTGAGGTCACAGCAAAGAGTGAACAGCAGCGGAGGGAAGCTGCTCTTATACAGAGCGAAAGGAAATCCGTCAGTACCGCCGCCTGACTGTGATTGGCTGAGCCAGCAAGCAGGGCGGGGCTGAGATCGACAGGAAGATGATTAGTTTCAAATGTTGCGCCTGATTTAACTGAAGAACGAAAACGGCGGGACGAAGAACTGAACATTTTCACGTTCAGACCTCTTATATAATGTATGAGGGTTTTACAGAGATAAATAAAACACAGCAGAACTACAACACTAAAGAGCAGAGTGTTTCCTACACCTTTACATGCATTTCTCTCAGCATTTCTTTATTCTTAACCAGTAATTTTAATTGAAACCAACTAACTGGCGAGTTAATGAAACAAACATGTTTCATATGAAAACGGTAGTGTAATAAATATAAAACATGCGGCAGTGATTCTCAGTCTGGGTCCTCAAGGCACACTGCTCTACAAGTTTTAGATTCATCAGCGCATTTGATAGCTGATTAGAGGCTTTTTATTGGCTGGCTTTATCTGAAACCAGGGGAAAATCTAAAACATGCCAAGAGGTTCGGCAAGAAAGTATAATGTTCTTTTAACAAATGTTCAAAGAAATCGCTACTTAAAACTGGTCTCCCCACACGAGGTGATTTTCACTGCCAAATTGTGCTGTATGTATATTAACTATTTAAATATATACTTTTTATACCTGACGTTATATGAAATAAAACTGCCTAGTTTTCAGCCAACATGGTTGGCTTCATTCCAACTTAAACTGAAAATAGCGCAAGACTTTAGTCACATCTGAACAAGTCCCTTTGGCCCATAAGCAGCAGTTGTTGGCCCTGAAAAGGGCCTTTGGTTCGCTGTGATCAACGGGCTGAATTTAACCTCCGAAGCCGTACAGAGTGCGGCCCTGCCTCTTCAGAGCGTACACCACATCCATGGCGGTGACGGTCTTCCTCTTGGCGTGCTCGGTGTACGTAACGGCGTCACGGATCACGTTCTCCAGGAACACCTTCAACACACCGCGGGTCTCCTCGTAGATGAGGCCGGAGATTCGCTTGACTCCGCCGCGGCGAGCCAGACGGCGGATGGCCGGCTTGGTGATTCCCTGGATGTTATCACGGAGGACTTTACGGTGGCGCTTGGCGCCTCCTTTGCCCAGACCTTTTCCTCCTTTGCCTCGTCCGCTCATTATGACACTACGGTGATTCTCTGCAGTAATGAATCTACAGCTGGTTCAGCGGGGTTTGTAGCAGTCCTCCGGACGTGTTAGAAGACAGAGAGTTTACCTCAGCTGGCTGGGGCTGGGTCTTCCCTTTGGCGCCACCTACCGACCAACATCAGGAAAGAAAAAGCATTGCTGCTTTTGAAGCTCTGAAACGTTCATTGAAATATGATAAAGTTAGTAGATTGGATTATATAACATCATGTGGCTAGAGGCCGTAAGAAAGATTATAAACTAAGATGCCTTAGTGTCAGAATATTAGATATATATTAATAGATGCATCACACGATTATGAATGATAGCCTGTGTGATGATATAATACGATCTGGAAAAAATAAAGGACTAATGAGGTAGGAGGTCTATAACATAAATAAAGCCCAGTGGTTTTTCTTTTGATTCCTGCAGCATGTTTAGATATTTGTAAGATTATTCTGATCGACTGTCCAGAGAAGCACTGAGATCTAACAAGACAAGTACTCTCTCAAGGATTTTAGATAAGAAATGAAGATTTCTTTATTAATTTATTAAATCCTATTGAGAGAATATTTCTAAATCTAGGTTTAATTACAGTTACTATAAAAGCACTAGATTTGTGTCTGCAATGGAGGCAGAAATCAAAGGGAACATTTCTTTATAGGACTGAGATCAGATCCAACATACAAGATGGTTTAGATTAGGCCAATATTTTTTAACTGGGGGGGAAATACCTCACAAGAATGAAATAATGTCATTTTGGACAGTACCAAGAATTTATTTTTAATCAAAATTTTCATGAAGAATCTGATGAATCTCACCTCTGTGTTTGTCTAAATGGAAATGTAGTTCTTATGATCTAATTCACTGTACAGATGTCATGAAAGAGTTTTTCTATAAACATCTTTTGAAAACATTGGCCAGATGTTTAATGTAAGACACTAATATCTCCTCTTATTTTCTGAGGGTTTTTTTGTTGTTGTTTTTAACGTTTTTCGATTTTCATTTACTAGTTTCATTCATCGTGTTTCCAAACATTTTTGGTCTGAAAGTGTGAAAGGAAAAAGCTCTTGAGAAAATGTGTGTGTGTGTGGCTCTGAAAAGAGCCTTTGTGGCTTGAGGCCTGCTGTGTGTGTGTGTGTGTGTGTGTGTGGTCAGCAGCTTAAGCTCTCTCTCCGCGGATGCGGCGGGCCAGCTGGATGTCTTTGGGCATGATGGTGACCCTCTTGGCGTGGATGGCGCACAGGTTGGTGTCCTCGAACAGACCCACCAGGTAGGCCTCGCTGGCCTCCTGCAGAGCCATGACGGCGGAGCTCTGGAAGCGCAGGTCGGTCTTGAAGTCCNACTGTCCAGAGAAGCACTGAGATCTAACAAGACAAGAACTTTCTCAAGGATTTTAGATAAGAAATGAAGATTTCTTTATTAATTTATTAAATCCTCTTGATTGAGAGAATATTTCTAAATAATGGTTTAATTACAGCTACTATAAAAGCACTAGATTTGTGTCTGCAATGGAGGCAGAAATCAAAGGGAACATTTCTTTAAATGACTGAGATCAGATCCAACATTCAAGATGGTTTAGATTAGGTCAATATTTTTAACTGGCGGGGAAAATACCTCACAAGAATGAAATAATGTCATTTTGGACGGTGTCAAGAATTTATTTTTAATCAAAATTTTCATGAAGAATCTGATGAAACTCACCTCTGTGTTTGTCTAAATGGAAATGTAGTTCTTATGATCTAATTAACTGTACTGATGTTATGAAAGAATTTTTCTATAAACATTTCTTTTGAAAACATTGGCCAGATGTTTAATGTAAGACACCAATATCTCCTCTTATTTTCTGAGGGGTTTTTATGGTTGTTGTTTTAAAAGTTTTTCATTTACTAGTTTCATTCATCGTGTTTCTAAACATTTTTGGTCTGAAACTGTGAAAGGAAAAAGCTCTTGAGAAAATGTGTGTGTGGCTCTGAAAAGAGCCTTTGTGGCTTGAGGCCTGCTGTGTGTGTGGTCAGCAGCTTAAGCTCTCTCTCCACGGATGCGGCGGGCCAGCTGGATGTCTTTGGGCATGATGGTGACCCTCTTGGCGTGGATGGCGCACAGGTTGGTGTCCTCGAACAGACCCACCAGGTAGGCCTCGCTGGCCTCCTGCAGAGCCATGACGGCGGAGCTCTGGAAGCGCAGGTCGGTCTTGAAGTCCTGAGCGATCTCTCGGACCAGGCGCTGGAAGGGCAGCTTGCGGATCAGCAGCTCCGTGGACTTCTGGTAGCGACGGATCTCCCGCAGAGCCACGGTACCGGGCCTGTAGCGGTGAGGCTTCTTGACGCCGCCGGTAGCCGGGGCGCTCTTCCGGGCCGCCTTGGTGGCCAGCTGCTTCCTGGGAGCTTTGCCTCCGGTAGATTTACGGGCGGTCTGCTTGGTTCTCGCCATGTCTGTTGCTTTCTCTACTGAAACACGGACAAATATGTCGGAGGGAGCGGAGAGCCGCCGCTGTTAAAGTGTGGGAGCAGCTGGGAGGAGGAGACGCTGCTGGACATGTGGGGCTCCTGATTGGTGAGCGGCTCCTCCTGGAGCTCAGCTCCGCCTACAGAGCTCCGACCTCCGGCTCAGTCCTCGCTGCTCATTGGAGGAAGCCCGCTTGACAAAGTCCGCTCAAACTCACCAGTGTCCCGCTCTGCTGGAAGCTTTTCTGGTTGGTTGTTTCATTGACTCCCGCTCTCTCTGCTCTCATATAAGACCAGGTTTCATCCGCTGCTCGACATTTTTCTCGAGTTTCATCTCCAGAAAGAAGCTTCACAATGAGCGGACGAGGCAAAACCGGAGGAAAGACCAGAGCCAAGGCCAAGACTCGCTCCTCCCGCGCAGGACTGCAGTTCCCCGTGGGCCGCGTCCACAGGCTGCTGCGCAAAGGCAACTATGCGGAGCGTGTTGGTGCCGGAGCCCCCGTCTACCTGGCGGCCGTCCTGGAGTATCTGACCGCTGAGATCCTGGAGCTGGCTGGAAACGCTGCCCGCGACAACAAGAAGACCCGCATCATCCCCCGTCACCTGCAGCTGGCCGTCCGCAACGACGAGGAGCTCAACAAGCTGCTGGGTGGAGTCACCATCGCTCAGGGTGGAGTGCTGCCCAACATCCAGGCGGTGCTGCTGCCCAAGAAGACCGAGAAGGCCGCCAAGGCCAAGTAGAGCTGCTGCCCGTCAACGCTGCTGGAGCGCACACCCACAAAGGCTCTTTTAAGAGCCTCTCACCTCTGATCTTTACAGCAATACACTCCTATGATTTTTTATTTTGTTTATGGATCATATTGGCCCATAATCTACATTAAACTATTAAATTATTTCAGAAATGTCATGCATTTATTTAGAAAAACAACTCTCGTTATTTTTTTTCCTCTGGAAGATTCAGAGCATTTAATTTACTTTTGAACTGAGAAACTTTTCCCTTTTATACATATTTATTTTTATGTTTTCCTTCATGTTGCCGACTAGATAATTGAGTATTAAAATATGTCTCAACCTGAGACTTTTCATGTCCTAAAATGTCTGTGTTCTGGTCCAACCTGTTCTTGAAAACCAGATGAAAATTTCAATCTGAGTCTCAACATTATATTATTATTCACATAGAACAAAATCACTTGGTTTAATAAATAACTTCATACAAACCACACAGTCATCTTCTTCAAGATAAGGGCGTGGGGGAGCTTTTTAACGAAATATATAAATACATGTTTAACATTTGAAATTAAATAACCACGTTTATTAATACAAAATATACAATAGTGACATGTAAGTGTGAA
>NW_006800577.1:27929-39020 GCF_000485575.1 Poecilia formosa | reverse complement strand
AATTACACAGTGGTGTGTGAGATGTAATCTATCTGCAAGGGAAACAGCATGCTTCTTATGCTAACTATAACACAAACATATTTGTGTATGAGTGAGAGTGATTCTGAAGTATCTGTAAAAACTCTGCCTGGTTTTTCTCAGTAAGTTATAACTTCCTGGTCTAATGTTGTCTCCTCCATGACTTCACTCTTTCTACTGTGTCTACAAAAACAACTCTTTTCAATTTGTGAACCGCAACAACGAGCACAACTTCTGCACCGAAATGAATGACAACTGGGTTTATTCCTGGCATTATTTTCAATCCCATTTTTAAAAAAACAACATGTTAATACAACCTTAGATGACTTTAAATCTCATTTTGCGTCTGGTAGGAATTAATTTCAGAACTACAGGCACCAGCGGATGTGCAACCTTGTTATTTTCTTTGTTAGAATTCAAACGGTGTGAAACTAAGTGGGTTATTTTAGTTGCTCTGTACAAACCACAGGCCACAGAGGAAATGTGACTTCACTGGCAGCGGCCATTAGTGCTGTAGAATCATTTATGGTCATCATTTATCACCTCATGAAGACGTGAAGACATCATAAAAATAGATGGAAGGAAAAGCCATGCATTGGACTGCAGTGACCGAGTTACTTGTCGCATTTCTCTCCGTATCAGGTAATGTGTGTGTTTTACTCCTTTATCAGTCCATTAAATAAAGCAGAGCTATAGGGGGATGTGGAGAACATCATGGAGTCATGTATAGCAGGCTACTGACAGAAATGGCTTGGTTGGAGTCGGTTTGCTTATGCAAAAGTACTCATGTTTTTTTGTTGTTGTTGTTTTTCTTTTGTGAAAAAAATTCTCTTGAAGACGTGTAGTTGTCTGCAAAATGCCTTGTTTTTTTTTGTTTTGTTTTGTTTGTTTGTTTTTTTTATTGCACAACCTCAGAAATCTTTGGAAACATGAACACTGTGATTTTAATTACTGGTTTTTATTGTTAATTCAAATGTTGAAACATGAAAAAGTGTCTTGCATCCATTCATAATGTTCTTAAATATTAGAGGTGTGAATAGTATCAGATGTGAATTATTAACGTGAATGAAATTATTGAATAATGCGTTAGGGATAAGAGGCGCGTGGGTCAAAATAAGTTCATACTTATATGGTACATATGTGGTATATGTGGTAAAAATGAATAAATTGCAGATCAATCTGCAGTAAGGTACTTCAAAAATTGTACAAATTACTTTTTAGCATTTTTTATGACAAAACAGAGGATTTCCTTTTTACCTTTTTTTGATGGGACAGTGGAAGGTTTTAATGAACGCCAGGTTTCATAAGACAATATCTGCCCAGATCTGGATCTGGATGACCTCTTAAGGTGTCTGTGCCCGATGCAGCACTATGTGAGGGAGCACCAAGCGTCTAAAACACTAAAACAGATCACTCTTGAGAAAGTATTTCCATCCACTTGGTTCCAAGCACTAACATTAAAACACAGATACAAGTGACTCATATCAGCAAAAGGAAAAATAAAACCAAATCTATTCATCAATATGCTTCCTGGGTTATACATTTTTGTCCTGTTTGTTGATCTCATTGTGATTGTTTTGTTTCTGATGCGTTGCAGGGGTCAGGGGTCAGAACGGCTGGAGCGTGACCTACTCTTCCTCACAGATCTGCACCATAAAAGGCTCAACGGTGGATTTGAAATGCAACTACACACATCCAGACACAGTGGGGGATACAGTTATAGAAGTTAGAAAACTAATATGGTACACCAAAGGGGATAATTATGCTCCTGTGGATCTGAAAGATGACCAAGATTACGCAGGTCGCATCAAGTATAAACATGGCTGCACCGTGGCTATCAGGGACGTGAGAGAGAGTGACTCTGCTGTCTACAAGTTCAGGTTCATAACAAATCACCAAAATGGAAAATACACCGGTTCGCCAGGGGTCACTTTGTCAGTCTCTGGTAATATTTCCTGTTTTAATTTTACTTTGTTTATTTTAGTGTGTTGAATGATCACATGGTTTTAGTTTCTGTTGTGTTCTCTTGAATTCAGCCGTCGAGCTGCAAGTGATCAAATGGGAGCGCAAACAGAGCGGCACTCGTGCAGAGATGACGTGCAAAAGCAAATGTCTGTCTGACCTACATCCTTACATCTGGGTCAAGAACGGGCAGGACGTTTTGACGCAGACCTCCTCGTCTTTTTCATACATGTTTTCTGACGCCGACCGCATTTCTTGCGCTGCAGCAGGACACAGGAATTTCCCGTCTCCGTCAGTGTGTCAGTTGAGTTTTACACATTGCTTTGAAGATTCATGTTGGCGATGTGATGTGTTGTTAAGTTAGAAGAAAGCATGTCATAAAACAACTCTATTGACTCAATACAAGAGAAAATTCAAATTTTGTTGTTCAGTAAAAACTAGTACCAGAAATTATATGTTTGGCATTACAAAGCACTATAGTAGTTTGTGTTTTCTATTCCAGACATGCCGAATCTTCCCTCTGTGTCGAGTTCCTCTGGTCACATTGTGAAGGGCGACCCAATAAATCTAACTTGTTCTAGTGATGCTAATCCAGCAGCTACATACACCTGGTACAAGAAGGACACTTCTGGTCCTCTCAGCAAAGGCTCACAACTCGTCTTCAAGTCTATCCAATCCTCTGACTCTGGAGAATATTATTGTAAAGCTCAGAACGTCCTGAGAATAAAGGCATCTAAAGTCGTCTTTATTGACGTAAAATGTAAGTAAGTAAAATATTTTGGGGGGCTTGTGGAGGTTGTCTCAATTTACTCTTAGAGTGTTGACTTAGGGTGCATTCACACCAGTCCGGTTTATTTGGGGAGGTGTGAATATGCAATCGAACTCTTATGGGGACCCAAAAAGTGAACTTTGGTCTGCCTAAAGTCCTAGGGCTCAGTTCAAGTTGAAGTGAGCTCTGTTGCGGTTCATATGTGGATGCAAGTGGACAGCAGAACACTCCGAAAGCAGGAAGCAAATTATAGCCCAAAGCATTCCGGGTCAATAGAGCCAAAATGATTGCACTACAGGGAGAAATGACTCGTGTTTTTTTTTTTTGTTTTTTTTTAATACCACAGACTAAAGAGAAGTCCTACAACCTCTAAAATTGGACACAACTCCATTTTTGGTTGCAGTTTATGAAGAAGGAAGTTGCACTGGTCATCTTTGGAGGTTTTCGTGACAGTCCCTTCCATAGTTCTTGGCGCAAGGAGGTGAACAGGTTGTTCAATCAGTTTTAATCATTTGACGTAGTGCAGCAGGCTGCACAGTGGCGCAGTTGATAGCACTGTTGCCGTGCAACAAGAAGGTTCTGGCCCAGGGTCTTTCTGCATGGAGTTTGCATGTTCTCCCTGTGCATGCGCGGGTTCTCTCCGGGTACTCTTGCTTTCTCCCACAGTCCAAAAACATGACTGTCAGGTTAATTGGTTTCTCTAAATTGTCCCTAGGTGTGAGTGTGTGTGTATGGTTGTTTGTCCTGTCTGTCTCTGTGTTGCCCTGTGACAGACTGGCGACCTGTCCATGGTGTGCCCTGCCTCTCGCCCGAAACATTAGCTGGAGAGGCATCGACAACCCTCCCAACGCCATTAAGGGACAAGGTTGTACAGAAAATGGATGGACGTAGTGCAGCATGAAAGTGAGCCACAGCAGCTGAAGATATAACAAACCTTGCAATTTTAGTCCCCAATCGAACCAAGTTGACTGGGGACCAATGTTTTCACACCTTTTTTCAAGTGTTAAAACACTGTTCAAGTAGAAGTATATTTGAGCGACTATGCTACAGTAACTACATGCATTTCTGTTTTGACACCTGCCGCCCCACTTCCTATGTCATTTAGTTCACCTAAAGCGATTCAGCTGACACTTGCAAATGTTTTTGTTGTTTCTGGAGGCAGCAGTGGAAAACGCTGTAAAACAGAACTTCAGTTCACCAACAAATTATGAAAGCAAGTAGTATCAAGGAGGATTTTATAGAAAAATCTCCAAAGATTGTCAAAAACTGTAAGTTTGGCTGCCATCGGTGGCAGTTGTGCAGTTTGAGATGATTTGATGGTTTTGAGTTAGAGTAAATAAGTCGAAGTACTGCAGGGTGTTTCCAGAGTGGAACCAGTGTTTGGTTTGGATCTATGTTTTCAGTTGCACGCCGCGCTCAGTAGAGGGCAGTGTGTTTTCTTTTTCTGGTCGCTAGAGAAGTTTCTAGAAGCGTTTCTAGCAGCAAAGTTGAAAGAAGATGTACGACGGCCGAGAGGTTCTTTTCTTAACCTCTCCAGGATAAAGCGGCCAGTGAGGTAAATAATTTGTATTTTACGTATTTATGTGGAAGTAGAATGAATTTGTGAAGAATTTGTCGAGTTTCTGTTAGCCACGTGAGTTTAAAGGTAACGGAGTGCGTCTATTTTTTTTTTTTTTTTTTGAAGGTCAAACATATTGTGAATGTTTTGCTATTTAATATTATTTGTCTGTTCTCTATCTGTCTGTATTAATGAATAAAAATTTATTTTATGTGCTTTTTTTTTTTTGGACGGCATCGTTAGACACAGGTGTCTAATTATTAAATGTCATCAAGAACGCCTCGTGTCCGTTTTTCATCCTGGAGGGAGTTATATATAATAAGCTTAGAAAGGATCGTTAACAAGACAAAAAGACATTACAATTTGGCTCCCAAAATGCTCCAAGTTATCAACACATCAGTTTTGTGACCAGGGTGCAGCCCTTCTGTACAACTGCTCCAATAGTCAATTATGAGCAAATGATTGTTTAGTTTTGCCCAAAAACCATTATCAGAAATCTCCTTAAGTTTTGAAAGTCTTCATGCTTTTCCTTCCAGACGCACCAAGGCTTCCTTCTGTGGCATTAAGACCCTCTGGTGAAGTAGTGAGGGGAACTTCAGTGAACCTGATTTGTTCCAGTGATGCTAATCCAACAGCTGAGTACATCTGGTTCAAGAAGAACAATCCTGAGCCTCTAAGCAACGACTCGCAACTCGTCTTTGAGTCTATCCAGTCGTCTGACTCTGGAGAGTACTACTGCACATCAGAGAATATGCTGAACCAAGTGACATCTGAAGGCATGTTTATTGATGTGAAATGTAAGTGACTGAAAAATAAAGCTCAAAGTGACCAACTTAAAGTCCGGAAAATTAGCTTTCACAGCTTGCAAGTAAAAAGTTATGATCACACCTCTCATCAGACCGTACTTTAAAAAAACATTTATAAACGTCCATCAAGTAGTCGTGCTAAAAGTATAAAGTTGTGGAACATAAGCAATAAATAAGCATATTTTTCAGGAGCAGTTAGGTTGTTTCACAATTGGACACTATTACCAGTGTTGCCAAACACTCGTACTCTAGCTTAAGCTAAAAAAAAAGAGAAAAGATTGACTCAGAGGTTATCCAAACGCTAAAATGATAGTTTTTCTCGCTCCCTTTCAGATCCACCAAGCTTCCCCATTGTTTCACATAGTTTTTCAGGTGAAGTAGTGGAGGGAGACTCAGTGACTTTGGCTTGTAGCGCTGATGCTAATCCAGCAGCTACTTACACCTGGTACAAGGAGCATGAAGCCAATCCTCTCAGCAAAGGCCCAAAACTAGTTTTCAGGTCTGTTCAGTCGTCTGATTCTGGAAAATATTTCTGCGCAGCCGAGAACGTTCTCAAAAGGATGACATCGGGCAGCATCTTAATCAACGTGGAATGTAAGAAATAGTGTTTTAAGCATGAAGCTTCTTGCTATCTCAAAAAGATGGCAAAAAATTCTCATGCACACTTTTGCTAAAATTTCTAAGTATTTTAAAATGCCTTAATTAAACAAACAGAAAACAGTTCTTGCCAAAGCATTGAGACCAAGACTGCACGATGGCATACTAGGCCCATTGGAGGTAGAAAAAAAGGAGCAGTACATTTTGATCAAAAAACAGAGAAATTTATTTTGAAGTTAATCTCAGAAAATTTCTAGAAAAAAATAAGAATATTTCAGAGCTGGCAGAGTCAAAAAGTTGCTAGGAAAAAAAACAAAAATGTAGAAATGTTGAGATTACTGTCAAAAGTTTTCCAGAAGAAAATTATTTTTGAAAAGTCAAATATTTACAAGAAAAAAAAAACATTTTTTAGATTAATCTCAGAAATTTCTAGAAAAGAATATGGACATTTCTGAGTTTCAAAAGTAAAAAAAAAAAATCCACCTCTAGAAGAAGGAACTAATCTATATGGTTATATTTCTCTGGTTTCGTTACATTTGCTGGCAATTAGTTGATGCCAAGGTTTCACCTGAGTAACAACAAAGATATTATTTGACTTTGATTCCTCCAGGCGCCATATTTACGTGCCACAAATGTCTCTAGTTTCTAAGAACATCCTTATGACTGCATATATTCTCTTTTTATCCAGATGCTCCAAAGCTTCCCCGGATCTCGGTGAGTGCGTCTGAGATCATGGAGGGCATTTCACTGACGCTGAGCTGCAGCAGTGATTCAAACCCAGCAGCTAATTATACCTGGTTCAAAGAAAATGAGAAAACGCCTCAAAGTTCAGGACAAAATCTCACCATCACAAATATTGGCCGACAGCACAGTGGACTTTACTTCTGCGAAGCTCACAACAGCAGAGGAAGTCACAAATCTGCCATACATCTTACTGTTGCTGCAAGTAAGTCAGAAAAGACATAAATTTCTGTTATCTATGCTGATGGTCCGTTTCTGTTTACATTTTGTGTTTATATTCCTATTTTCCATTAAAATATTGCTTTGTCTAATTTTTTAGGGAACAGAAACATGACATTCAAGATGATGAACATCACAAAGTTGGCTGCAGCCGCACTGCTGCTGCTTTCTCTTCTGTTTGTTGTTTCTCTTTGGACGAGGTAATATCAGCGAAAACTTGTATGTTGTATGTTCTGACCAAGTATATACTTTCGCCCGTTTGTTGTTGAAATACTGGATTTGCTTGACTCAGGAAGAAGAAACCAACTGATGTAAAAACTGAATCGAAGGAACACGTGGAGAACATAGAGGTAAGATCCCATCTGATTAAATAAAAACCAATTTATGTCTAATATAAAGAGACTCTCAGTCATTGAGCGATGATCATCATAAGTGCTCAGGTAGAAGGCAACTGGACTTTTTCTTTTGTTTCTTCAGTCCTGAAGATGGTTGGAAGCAGCAGGCTCATAAATATTCAGAGCAACAAAGGAAAAAAAGCCATTCTGTCCTCCCTGTCTCGTTAGCTTTACGCATCTTTTGGCATCATTTCCTGACCCTCAAATTATAAGTCTGTTGCATCAAACCATGTTTAGAAATGAAGACACCTTTTTCACGAGAGATGAAACATATTTAAGGAACGAGAGAAGTCCAAATGCCATGCGAGATAAAAACTTTAAAATAGCACGATAGGATCTAATGTAACGCCTTTGATGACAGCGTAAACAGCTAAATGTATTTTATTGAACAACCTTTTTCATTCTCAACTTTTGATCCCCTTTTATAGCTGGACTTGTGTCCTGAATATGAGAACATCTCAACCTTGAGATCCTTTATTGCATCACATGAGGAGAGAGAGAAGCAAACCAACCCAACGTGAAATCAAGTCAAGTTAAAACTTCATGGGTAGATGGACAGGAATCAAATTCATGATAAAAATGAGATCTGAACAAAAGAACGACGTCTGATGGCAGAAATAAACATTTTCAAACATTTTCAGTGGCTATTGTATGCCAGTTTGTTGACGTTTCACAGGTTTATACTATGGAAGTGTTCAGTTGTTGCCATCTAGTGGCCGAATTTAGGTACTACATTTAAGAGTGCTGTTTTTGATGATGTCATAAAAAGCAGACAAGGCAGGAGAAAAAGCATGATGGTTTTCTCATTGGTCTTTGAAAGCACTGTTATGTATTGAATTTTCCAATGGATATTTTGTTCAGAATAATTTAGCCATTTGTAAGAAAGCAGTACTTCTTTTATAAGAACTTTTACAGACTTGAACTAAATATATTCTCTGGAGCAAATTTATTGTACTTTTAACTGCTGTATTGTGTATTATTTCTGAGAGTTTGTATGTTCATGTCTCAGTTTTACCCTCCTCCAACTGGCTTCAGCAAAGAGACAACGTAAGCCCTCTTGTCTGTGGTCATTTCATTATGTTTCATCCTCTACATGAAATGTTGTTTCTCCTAAATGCATTTCATGTTGTACATGGCCACCCAATGTGAGTGCTGCATAAGAATAATAAAATAAAATCTGTAAATAAATACACATTGTGACACTGTAATGTCACATTTCTACATTTCTACATGTAGAAATGTAGAACATTTCTACATGTAGAAATGTAGAACATTTCTACATGTTCTACATCTGAACATGTAGAAATGTTCAGATGTTTATAGCAGGTGTTCTAACAAAACTATCCAACCTGTCGATGCGTCCTACCTGAAACATGCAGAGTTACATCACTTTGAGAATCGGCTTGTCCAGTTGTTCTTCCTGTGTGAGTTTTCTGTTTCTGTGTTTAAAGTAAATGTTGCCTGAGTTGGATCTGTAGTTCTAACTTGGCGACTGTTAGCTTCACAAGCTACGCTGTTCTCCTGTGAACAAGAGAGAAATGTTGTTGTTCATTAGCTGCGTTTCCATTGACCAAATAATTGTGATTTGACATTTTGAAAATACATTTGCTTAAAGGAAACATGCCAATTTAAAAAAAAAAAGTTTTGGCACCTGGATGAGATGGGTTTTTTTTGTTTGTTTTTTTTCCAAAATTGGTTTATTTCACAAAAATGCAATGGAAGCACTCTCCTCCCCCCCAACAAGAAAGTCACATGATCAACAGCCACTGGCCCAAACCATGAAGAAGAAAACAGGAAGTGGTAGGAGGGTGATGGTTTTTAACAACTTTTCTCGTGGCCAAACTTATTCGGACGTGATTTTAATTTTGTTTCTTATTAGATGGAAACATTGCAATTACAAAGTTGTGTTTTTCGACATGAGTGGAATATCGACAACATTTAGTGTCTATTCGCAGCTGGTGTCTAACATGCATCATGATGTTTTGTCCATCTAATGTTGCAACATTTGTGAACAATCAGGATTTTATATGTGAATGTTGATGGGTGTGTTCACTGACAAACTTTATTTACCATATTTGGCCATTTATTTGGTATTTCAACTACAGTCGGGACTCTCTGATTTTGATTGTGTGTCATATATAAAGATGTTAAAACGATATTTATTTGCCCATGTTTCTTTATTAGCTTGTGTAATTTGGGAGATCTGTTAAACAATTAAAAATATATAAGCATTATTCTTTAACTATATAAGACATTTCTTGTTTTCTTTAGATCAGCGTTGAATTACACGGCAGGATATTTTCAGTGCTTCCCTTTTTTCTACAACCTATCTGCTGCCATCATGTGCCATTAGCCATGATGAGAAAAGGAAGGAAACTGATCTCATTCTCAGCAACTTCTTTATGTCATGTGCATAAGGTTCTGTGGGAAAATAACTTCCTGTTACTTTGTTCTGCAGACTAAAGTAGTCTGCCATTTTTATCTCACTTAAAGAGATGAAAGCAGCAGCTATGAGTTTCTCAGCAGCAATAATCTGCTTAGACTCTGTCAAAATCTTTAAAGATTCCTGTCACTAAAGATAGATTTATTCATTTTTTTAATTTGTTTTATAGACCTTATAAATGATATATTTTTATGTGTGTCAGTCGTCTTTGCTAATATGTAAGCTCTCACTGGATGGGTGATGAAATAGAAATACTTTGAAAATTTCATTTTAGATCAACTAGATGTTGCATGAGCTTCCTCTGAGCTTCTCATGTTTTGAATATAATCTTTTCTGTGTTGCAAGGAGCTCAACGAAGAAATGAAATGATTTACACTTATACAGCTATAACTGGATTTTGTTGAATTATTTTGAGACAAATCTTTTTAACATGTGGAGAAATAAAAGTCAGTGTTACTCGTACATTCAAGGTAAATAACAAATATTCATCTTAGTTTAAGAGATGGTTGAATCCTATGTTATATGTTTTTGTGCCCTTGAGGCCAGACTAAGATCATTGTAGAACCTGATACAGATACAATGGGTTCATTTTTACAAATACTTGCAAGGATTTCCTACTAAATAGTGATGAATGTTTAGATCTGCAAAACAAAGCAGGATGAAGTGAAATTGTGCATAGGGGAAAACACATTTGCTCTGAACATCCTAATCAACATGAAATTAATCGCAAACTCCCCAGTTCACACAGACAGACGGAAACAGGTTGTGTGCTTTTCTTCAGTGTAGAAGATGAACATTTACTGTGAGGGAAGTTTTAGAAAAACGTCTAAATGAGGCATATGAAACTAACACACAGTCTGTAAATACTTTGCGTACAAAATCAGGCATCCTTTAATGTTGTGCAACATTTACATGAATCAAGCACACAATAAAGAACATAAACTGAATCCAGTGACAGAATGACAGCAGCCTGTTTCTTCACACAGCTGCTGCAACCTCAGTCATGATCTTAGTGGAAAGAGTTCACTGTAAACTGGGCGTTAGTGTTGGACCAGTTCAACTGAACTTTAAGGTAATCTGATAAATCCGCCTGGCATTCAGATTGTTTTTGGGATCAACAAGGAATTTTTGAATTTCAAAGTATTTTTTGGTTATTGAATCCTGAAAACTTAACACAGATTGGCTCAGGGTTGACTTGTTCAACCCCATTTAGTCTGGCAGCTGCTGAAGGAATAGAGCAACACATGGCTCTCGGTGTTGCTCTTCAACACCGTCTGCAGCTCCAAGCACAGCGCTGAAGGACTGCCTTCAAAGGGGCAGCGTTATGTTATTATGTCATTGTATAATCATATTCCCTCATACCTGGGGTGTTACTTTGATTGTTTCATGCATGCTTGAGAAATTCTCTAGTCTCCCATGGCAAACACTCAGCTGTACAAAACGCCTGGATGGACCTAGCTCCGCCCTCAATGCACAGATCCTCCTCGGAGCTGCAGTTTCCAAGCTCGCAGAGATGCCCTCCTCTTTCTCCGCCACTCAGTTCCTTCAGACTAGCCAGCAGCAATGAGCAAACATCTGGAGGA
>NW_006800577.1:22384-25465 GCF_000485575.1 Poecilia formosa | reverse complement strand
GACATTTTCCAATTTAAAATGAGACACCATTTCAATTAAATACACACAGCTAATAATTTGACAGAAGATACATCTTTGCCATTGTATGAACTTATCCAAGAAGCTTAAACAGGTCCCTGAAGGTTTCCAAGACACTAGACACAAAACATCTTCTTTACCACATATGCACTTTCACTTCCTAATTTAGCACAATGTCAGCAGCATATACAAAGAGAAAACACATCTCACAGCTGTCTGGCTTAAGATTCCCTTTTTATAAAAAACAAAGTTCCTTTTTCCCAAGTAAGTCAAAGCAGAAACGTCAAGTTTAAAGTTTTGCCACAATACTGGCAGATTTAGATTTAGAAATATGTCAATTCAACCAACAGCCCTGTTACTGATGGCAAATAAGACAGGCATTTCTCAAAAGTTCAAAAAGGTGTCAATTTTTGTTATTTCTGTTTTTTGAAATAAAGCATATATCTAATTTTTATTTTTTATATATATATATATATAGTGTCAAAACCTACTTATGCTCTTTTCTCTTCATTGAGGCTACAGCAATAAACTGGGCACCAGGTGTTTTTTACACATCTCCACTGGTAGCTTGATTATTAGTCTTTAAGGTTGGAGATCCTCTTTCCCATCACCCTAATCTGTCACTCTTTCCACATATTCTCCATCAGATTTCCGGTGTAGACAAAACTTATTCACAGTGATTCACTTTTTCCACATTTTCCACTCAGATGAAACGTGTTGGGAAAACTGAGAAATTATTTAAAACCGCATTTGCCAGGGTATGAATAATTTGGGGCTGATCATACTTAAACAGCAGAGCTAAATTGAAGGTAATCTTTTCATTTGACAAGTATGTTTCTTTTAAGTGGGAGAAATATTCACAATATTTCAGTAGCGTGGTCCAGCCAGAGTCCTGGTTACAGGAGAAACCGTCCAACTGAAAAGACTCTATACTGATTGATGACCAAATATATAAGTGGAAAATGCAAAAAATGTAAATGTAATAAAAGTTTATTGCAAATAAGGGATTTTTCGGTGATTATACAGATAGATGTAAATGTATTTGCTCATGTTTTCTCCAGATGCTCCTCGGACCACCGTTCTGTCAGTGACGCCCTCAGAAACTGTTGAAGGCTCTTCAGTGACTCTGACCTGCAGCAGTGATGCTAATCCAGCAGCTAAATACAACATTTACAGGGTGAATGAAGGTCAACATGGTCAACTTCTCAGAACAGGACTACAATCAGTCTTCAGCTCCATCCAGGTCTCTGATACTGGGAGGTATTACTGTACAGCTGGAAATGACCTGGGAAGCCAAACGTCTCCAAGTATCGATATTAATGTGAAATGTGAGTAAAATACAATGTAGTCAATGTCAAATTTATTTATATAGAACTTTAAAAACAGGTTTAAAACTGCACCAAAGTGCTGCTCAAAAACAATAATAAAATAAGTTGATAAAAAGAAAAAGAGAAGTAATACAAGAAAATCACACTGTGGATGTAATCTAATTGAACGGTGACCTTCTGACCAGGGAAAACTCTGCGGGTGTAATTCTCCCAGCCAGAACAATCATCAGAAAGTCATGACAGGAAGTTGACAATGTTTTCAAAAGTCATGGCTTGAGGTAAAACAAAGAATAAAGTTTTAAGTTGGAGCACTGAATAGATTTTCCTATTTCTGATCTTTACAGTTTTCTAACAGAAAATTGAGAGTCTGTTTTACCGAGATTCACAGTCTGCTGTTTGTAGATTAGACAGTTAAGCTGTTGACGTTGAATGTAAGCAGTAGCACATTAAAGGATGCCTTCCTCTTATTAACTTTATATTTGGTCATTTTTATAAAATAACACTCAAACAAACACAACTCCTACTTTTTCTTGCAGATGCTCCCAGATCTCCTTCAGTGTCACTGAGTCCTTCTGGTGACATCATGAAGGGCAGCTCAGTGACTCTGACATGTAGCAGTGATGCTAACCCAGCAGCTAACTACAGCTGGAGGAAGAACAACAACCATTCAGTTGTCAGTAAAGACCAACAGTTTGTCCTCAGCTCCATCCTGTCCTCAGACTCTGGACAGTATTACTGCACAGCTCAGAACGAGCTGGGAGAGAAAACGTCTGGACCCGTCTCTGTCCAGGTCACATGTGAGTCAAACTTTTTTTTTTTTTTTAATATAGCTGCACATTGTAACTTTTATAAAATCATGCATGTTTTTTTTTTTACATATTTGTTAAAGCTGTCACTACATTCTGACAGTATGAATCAGATATTCTGTAGAGATTATTTTAATTGTCCATCTGCAGACATACACCACTCCCAGTTAGAAACAACCAATCAGAGCCAGGAGGGTTCAGCACTGTCAGTCCTGCCTGTGAACTCGCTGCTCACACCCTTCTCTCTTTGCTCCCTGCTGCCCTACAGCTCCTCCACCACAGCAGAGCCTGTTGCTAGGAAGCATAGCCGCAGATGATGCTGGATTAACAGCTTTCCCATAACGTTACATTGTCTCTCCTTAAGTAGCACAACTGCAGCAAACCGGCAATATTGAGCTTGAACGACGGCTCACGCTGTGTGATGTGAGCAGCGCATACACAGGCCTAAAGTCTACATAATCTATGTCTTCTCTTAGAGGTGAAACCACAGAGTGACACTTAAAGTAAAGTCATCCAATAAACAAATAAAAGAGAAACATAATCTTTCTCTAATATCAATAGATATTAATGATTAGAAATTAACTAATTTATCACATTTTATAGCAAGAATTAAAACTGCTGGACTGGGTTGCAAGAAGCTAAATAAACAAAGCAGCGTCTTCAGTTTTAATTCACATTAAAACTTGTTTTTGTACAATATGAAGACATGGACGATGAACTTTGTTAATGAAATCATGAAGACTCGTCTTCCAGTCAGGCTCATTTGTTGGATGAATATCAGATTTATATTAATATTCTTGTTTGTTCTAATATTTTAGGTCAATCAATGTCATCGATCACCAGTAGGTTGGCTCTGTTGATCCTGATTTCTATGCTTGTCCTGATTACTACCTTAAGGTAAAACTGTTTTAATATATATATATCAGTTG
>NW_006800577.1:20782-21615 GCF_000485575.1 Poecilia formosa | reverse complement strand
ACCTCCTCCTTCCTGCAGAGACGGAACTCTACTATGTTATTTTAATATATTCACATGTAATCCCTCATTATGTGTTGATCATGTTTATCTCTAAGTATAAAAGCTTAGAACGGTGATAAAAATATGGTTTTGTTGGTGTTGCTGGAATAAGAGTTTGTTGAAAGTGTTGCTGTTTTTTATCTGCTTTTTGCTTTTAATAAATCTTCATTTTTCTTTTCATAATCAAACTCGTATATCTGGGAGTTTTTGTTTGGTAAATGTCCTTAAATGTATAATAAAAGTTTTTGATTCCTGACTTACAATCTCTGCACACAATGCAGCAAATCACTTTTTTCTCTAGAAGCCTCTTATAGCCTTCAAATTCAACATTAGGCACCAGAAATAAGTATAACAGCCCTGCATATAACTCACCATTCACATGCCTGCTGACGAGGCAGTGTGTCTGTAGACCAGCAGGGCGGAGCAACTGAGCTGCCCAACTTTCTCCAGGTGATGTTTTAACACAAAAAGTTGAAGTAAAAGGAAATCTGCTATGAATGAAATGCCAGCTGAATATGAACGACAGCAAACTGACTCTGGACCGGATCCGATCTGAATGTACGTTCACTTCATAACAGATCCATGAAACGGACCCGGATCGGGGTCCAGCTGCACAGCAGCTCAGTGACACCCGCATAAAACATCCAAGAAGCAGAAACCTGAGTTCACCCTGACAGAGTTCACGCCCCGTTCACCTCTCTCTCCAATCCGCTCCAATCTCATCCCATAGTTTCTCTGAAGCATTTCACTGGAATTGATCAACTTTTATTGATCGTCCTGTTCTGTTTCTCTTC
>NW_006800577.1:18736-19632 GCF_000485575.1 Poecilia formosa | reverse complement strand
CTTCAAATAAACCTGGTGACGTCATGTAAGATATTTTGAAAGGCACTTTGATTTGTCAGAATGTCTTTAATTTTTCTTACTAGTCAGAATATGGATGTAGATATCTTTAAATACCACGTATAAAATTAAATTGTGTCTAAAACTCATCCTTAGATATCTGTAGTCACATTCCAGATAGTCAGAGGAAACTGATTACATGTTAAAACTGCCTGCCATATCCGTGGCTGGTCGGATCTGAGGATCTGTGGGGGCAGAGATAGGAACCATCATTTCTAACATTTGTTTACTGTGTTTTCTCTTCAGCTTGGATTTTCCAGTGGTGTTTTTTCCTCCTTGCTGGTGGCATCCGGTGCTGTCTGAGGCATTACATTCTCTGTCTGTATAGCGCCCTCTATGGCACTGGAGGAATCCTGTTTCCTGTGTGACGTCTTGTGCTTTTCAATCGGGGTGTTCCACCTTTTTATGCAACCATTTAAGCTGGCTAATAATTCACTTTAAATAAACTTTGTAAGGATGGAACCATGACTCTTGTCTTTTTAAGTGAAATAATTTACACAAGAGCCGTTATTGAGAGCCGCTGTAGTAAAGGGAACCGATTAGAAATAACAACCATTTAAAATATATATTTTTATCGTTAAGAGATAAAAAAAAAACATGCCACTTTCATTCCACTTCAGAATCATGTTCTGCTTTATGTTGAGTCATGAACAGTATAACAAGGTTCAGTAGAAGATGATTGCAGTACAGAATATGACCGGGAGAGGGCAGCAGCACACCAGAATGAGGATCTATGTGACCAATGAAAGAAGAGTATTTCTCAACAGAGCATGCTAAACTGTAGCAACGGCAACAATGGCTGAGTGGGAGAACAGAGTGATATTTGTTTCCCAGCCAGA
>NW_006800577.1:3097-17596 GCF_000485575.1 Poecilia formosa | reverse complement strand
GAGTCTCTGCCATTTTTATGTCATATAAAGAGATGAAAGCAGCAGCTATGAGTTTCTCAGCAGCGATCCGTGGAGTTATTGTCCTTCTGATGGCAGCAGGTAAAGAGCAGGAAACTTTATTTCACACTTCAAACATTTTGATTTCAGATTTTATGAAGTAAGAAAAAAAATCTGAATTTAAAGCAAAATGATTCAGTGGGAAAAAAATGTATTGATTACAATATATTTATGGATGTTTGTGTTGTAATGTTAAGAATAAATAAAGGTCATGAATAATCTGCAAAGACCTTTTTGAAATATTTAAAAAGTCCTGACAGATTTTTATATAGTTTTTCCAAAAATAGATTTTTTGCGTGTCAGTCGTCTTTGCTAATATTTAATAAGCTCTGACTGGACGGATAATTAAAGACAAATACTTTTAAAATTCACTGCAAGAGCTTCCTCTAAGTGTTTCACGTCTTAGATTAGATCTTTGTCATGTTGCAATGAGCATAATGAAGAAATGACTGATGAAAACTTTTTCAGCTAAAATGATGAATTTTGTTGAATTCTTTTAGGAAAAGTTAATATTTTTAAAACTTTTCCAACACGTGAAGTTTCATTTATAAATAAGTATTACATGTATATTCATTGTAAATAAGAAATAATCTTAGACAAATAAAGAAATGGGGAGAATCTGTTCTGTGTTTTTGTGACCTTTTGGTCAGACTAAGATCATTTTAGAACCTGATACAGAAATGACTTCACTTTTGTACTTTTGCAAAAACTTGCAAGGATTTCCGACTAAATCATGATGAAAGTTTAAATCCAGGAAACAAAGCAGGATGATGTGATAATGTGCATAGCGGCAAACACATTTACACTGAACATCCTAATCAAAATGCAGAGCAAATGAAAGAACAAACTCCTCAGTTCACACAGACAGACAGAAATAAGTCGTCTGGTTTTCTTCAGTGCAGAAGAGGAACTTTTACTGTGAGGGAAGTGTTAGAAAAATGTGTAAATGAGGCATATGAAAACACAGTTTACAAGAAAAACATTTATAAAAAACACACCAGTAAATAAATCTAAACAGTGACAGAATGACAGCAGCCTGTTTCTTCACAGCTGCTGTAAACTCAGCCAGGATCTTAGTGGAAAGAGTTCACTGTAAACTGGGCTTTAATGTTGGACCAGCTCAAATTAATTTGAAGGTAATCTGATAAATCTGACTGCCATTCAGATTGTTGTTGGATCAATAAAATATTATTGAATATTAAATCCTGAACAGCTAATAAAGCTTGTTTCAGTGTTGACTTGTTGAGCCTGGATTAACCTGACAGTCACTTTGTGGTCAGATGGTGACAGAAAACAGCAACAAGAGACTCATCATGTGGAAACATCGTCTGCAGCTCCAAACACAGAAGGACTGACTTTAAATCATCCTAGGAGACTTTCTTCAGCTTTACATTGATGCATCTATAATAATGATAGTTATAATAATAATAATNTTATAACTTCCTGGTCTAATGTTGTCTCCTCCATGACTTCACTCTTTCTACTGTGTCTACAAAAACAACTCTTTTCAATTTGTGAACCGCAACAGCGAGCACAACTTCTGCACCGAAATGAATGACAACTGGGTTTATTCCTGGCATTATTTTCAATCCCATTTAAAAAAAAAACAACGTGTTAATACAACCTTAGATTACTATGAATCTCATTTTGCGTCTGGTAGGAATTAATTTCAGAACTACAGGCACCAGCAGATGTGCAACCTTGTTATTTTCTTTGTTAGAATTCAAACGGTGTGAAACTAAGTGGGTTATTTTAGTTGCTCTGTACAAACCACAGGCCACAGAGGAAATGTGACTTCACTGGCAGCGGCCATTAGTGCTGTAGAATCATTTATGATCATCATTTATCACCTCATGAAGACGTGAAGACATCACAAAAATAGGTGGAAGAAAAAGCCATGCATTGGACTGCAGTGACCGAGTTACTTGTCGCATTTCTCTCCGTATCAGGTAATGTGTGTGTTTTACTCCTTTATCAGTCCATTAAATAAAGCAGAGCTATAGGGGGATGTGGAGAACATCATGGAGTCATGTATAGCAGGCTACTGACAGAAATGGCTTGGTTGGAGTCGGTTTGCTTATGCAAAAGTACTCATGTTTTTTTGTTGTTGTTGTTTTTCTTTTGTGAAAAAAATTCTCTTGAAGACGTGTAGTTGTCTGCAAAATGCCTTGTTTTTTTTTGTTTTGTTTTGTTTGTTTGTTTTTTTTATTGCACAACCTCAGAAATCTTTGGAAACATGAACACTGTGATTTTAGTTACTGGTTTTTATTGTTAATTCAAATGTTGAAACATGAAAAAGTGTCTTGCATCCATTCATAATGTTCTTAAATATTAGAGGTGTGAATAGTATCAGATGTGAATTATTAACGTGAATGAAATTATTGAATAATGCGTTAGGGATAAGAGGCGCGTGGGTCAAAATAAGTTCATACTTATATGGTACATATGTGGTATATGTGGTAAAAATGAATAAATTGCAGATCAATCTGCAGTAAGGTACTTCAAAAATTGTACAAATTACTTTTTAGCATTTTTTATGACAAAACAGAGGATTTCCTTTTTACCTTTTTTTGATGGGACAGTGGAAGGTTTTAATGAACGCCAGGTTTCATAAGACAATATCTGCCCAGATCTGGATCTGGATGACCTCTTAAGGTGTCTGTGCCCGATGCAGCACTATGTGAGGGAGCACCAAGCGTCTAAAACACTAAAACAGATCACTCTTGAGAAAGTATTTCCATCCACTTGGTTCCAAGCACTAACATTAAAACACAGATACAAGTGACTCATATCAGCAAAAGGAAAAATAAAACCAAATCTATTCATCAATATGCTTCCTGGGTTATACATTTTTGTCCTGTTTGTTGATCTCATTGTGATTGTTTTGTTTCTGATGCGTTGCAGGGGTCAGGGGTCAGAACGGCTGGAGCGTGACCTACTCTTCCTCACAGATCTGCACCATAAAAGGCTCAACGGTGGATTTGAAATGCAACTACACACATCCAGACACAGTGGGGGATACAGTTATAGAAGTTAGAAAACTAATATGGTACACCAAAGGGGATAATTATGCTCCTGTGGATCTGAAAGATGACCAAGATTACGCAGGTCGCATCAAGTATAAACATGGCTGCACCGTGGCTATCAGGGACGTGAGAGAGAGTGACTCTGCTGTCTACAAGTTCAGGTTCATAACAAATCACCAAAATGGAAAATACACCGGTTCGCCAGGGGTCACTTTGTCAGTCTCTGGTAATATTTCCTGTTTTAATTTTACTTTGTTTATTTTAGTGTGTTGAATGATCACATGGTTTTAGTTTCTGTTGTGTTCTCTTGAATTCAGCCGTCGAGCTGCAAGTGATCAAATGGGAGCGCAAACAGAGCGGCACTCGTGCAGAGATGACGTGCAAAAGCAAATGTCTGTCTGACCTACATCCTTACATCTGGGTCAAGAACGGGCAGGACGTTTTGACGCAGACCTCCTCGTCTTTTTCATACATGTTTTCTGACGCCGACCGCATTTCTTGCGCTGCAGCAGGACACAGGAATTTCCCGTCTCCGTCAGTGTGTCAGTTGAGTTTTACACATTGCTTTGAAGATTCATGTTGGCGATGTGATGTGTTGTTAAGTTAGAAGAAAGCATGTCATAAAACAACTCTATTGACTCAATACAAGAGAAAATTCAAATTTTGTTGTTCAGTAAAAACTAGTACCAGAAATTATATGTTTGGCATTACAAAGCACTATAGTAGTTTGTGTTTTCTATTCCAGACATGCCGAATCTTCCCTCTGTGTCGAGTTCCTCTGGTCACATTGTGAAGGGCGACCCAATAAATCTAACTTGTTCTAGTGATGCTAATCCAGCAGCTACATACACCTGGTACAAGAAGGACACTTCTGGTCCTCTCAGCAAAGGCTCACAACTCGTCTTCAAGTCTATCCAATCCTCTGACTCTGGAGAATATTATTGTAAAGCTCAGAACGTCCTGAGAATAAGGGCATCTAAAGTCGTCTTTATTGACGTAAAATGTAAGTAAGTAAAATATTTTGGGGGGTTTGTGGAGGTTGTCTCAATTTACTCTTAGAGTGTTGACTTAGGGTGCATTCACACCAGTCCGGTTTATTTGGGGAGGTGTGAATATGCAATCGAACTCTAATGGGGACCCAAAAAGTGAACTTTGGTCCGCCTAAAGTCCTAGGGCTCAGTTCAAGTTGAAGTGAGCTCTGTTGCGGTTCATATGTGGATGCAAGTGGACAGCAGAACACTCCGAAAGCAGGAAGCAAATTATAGCACAAAGCATTCCGGGTCAATAGAGCCAAAATGATTGCACTACAGGGAGAAATGACTCGTGTTTTTTTTTTTTGTTTTTTTTTAATACCACAGACTAAAGAGAAGTCCTACAACCTCTAAAATTGGACACAACTCCATTTTTGGTTGCAGTTTATGAAGAAGGAAGTTGCACTGGTCATCTTTGGAGGTTTTCGTGACAGTCCCTTCCATAGTTCTTGGCGCAAGGAGGTGAACAGGTTGTTCAATCAGTTTTAATCATTTGACGTAGTGCAGCAGGCTGCACAGTGGCGCAGTTGATAGCACTGTTGCCGTGCAACAAGAAGGTTCTGGCCCAGGGTCTTTCTGCATGGAGTTTGCATGTTCTCCCTGTGCATGCGCGGGTTCTCTCCGGGTACTCCGGCTTTCTCCCACAGTCCAAAAACATGACTGTCAGGTTAATTGGTTTCTCTAAATTGTCCCTAGGTGTGAGTGTGTGTGTATGGTTGTTTGTCCTGTCTGTCTCTGTGTTGCCCTGTGACAGACTGGCGACCTGTCCATGGTGTACCCTGCCTCTCGCCCGAAACATTAGCTGGAGAGGCATCGACAACCCTCCCAACGCCATTAAGGGACAAGGTTGTACAGAAAATGGATGGACGTAGTGCAGCATGAAAGTGAGCCACAGCAGCTGAAGATATAACAAACCTTGCAATTTTAGTCCCCAATCGAACCAAGTTGACTGGGGACCAATGTTTTCGCACCTTTTTTCAAGTGTGAAAACACTGTTCAAGTAGAAGTATATTTGAGCGACTATGCTAAAGTAACTACATGCATTTCTGTTTTGACACCTGCCGCCCCACTTCCTATGTCATTTAGTTCACCTAAAGCGATTCAGCTGACACTTGCAAACGTTTTTGTTGTTTCTGGAGGCAGCAGTGGAAAACGCTGTAAAACAGAACTTCAGTTCACCAACAAATTATGAAAGCAAGTAGTATCAAGGAGGATTTTATAGAAAAATCTCCAAAGATTGTCAAAAACTGTAAGTTTGGCTGCCATCGGTGGCAGTTGTGCAGTTTGAGATGATTTGATGGTTTTGAGTTAGAGTAAATAAGTCGAAGTACTGCAGGGTGTTTCCAGAGTGGAACCAGTGTTTGGTTTGGATCTATGTTTTCAGTTGCACGCCGCGCTCAGTAGAGGGCAGTGTGTTTTCTTTTTCTGGTCGCTAGAGAAGTTTCTAGAAGCGTTTCTAGCAGCAAAGTTGAAAGAAGACGTACGGCCGAGAGGTTCTTTTCTTAACCTCTCCAGGATAAAGCTGCCAGGGAGGTAAATAATTTGTATTTTACGTGTTTATGTGGAAGTAGAATGAATTTGTGAAGAATTTGTCGAGTTTCTGTTAGCCACGTGAGTTTAAAGGTAACGGAGTGCGTCTATTTTTTTTTTTTTTTTTTGAAGGTCAAACATATTGTGAATGTTTTGCTATTTAATATTATTTGTCTGTTCTCTATCTGTCTGTATTAATGAATAAAAATTTATTTTATGTGCTTTTTTTTTTTTGGACGGCATCGTTAGACACAGGTGTCTAATTATTAAATGTCATCAAGAACGCCTCGTGTCCGTTTTTCATCCTGGAGGGAGTTATATATAATAAGCTTAGAAAGGATCGTTAACAAGACAAAAAGACATTACAATTTGGCTCCCAAAATGCTCCAAGTTATCAACACATCAGTTTTGTGACCAGGGTGCAGCCCTTCTGTACAACTGCTCCAATAGTCAATTATGAGCAAATGATTGTTTAGTTTTGCCCAAAAACCATTATCAGAAATCTCCTTAAGTTTTGAAAGTCTTCATGCTTTTCCTTCCAGACGCACCAAGGCTTCCTTCTGTGGCATTAAGACCCTCTGGTGAAGTAGTGAGGGGAACTTCAGTGAACCTGATTTGTTCCAGTGATGCTAATCCAACAGCTGAGTACATCTGGTTCAAGAAGAACAATCCTGAGCCTCTAAGCAACGACTCGCAACTCGTCTTTGAGTCTATCCAGTCGTCTGACTCTGGAGAGTACTACTGCACATCAGAGAATATGCTGAACCAAGTGACATCTGAAGGCATGTTTATTGATGTGAAATGTAAGTGACTGAAAAATAAAGCTCAAAGTGACCAACTTAAAGTCCGGAAAATTAGCTTTCACAGCTTGCAAGTAAAAAGTTATGATCACACCTCTCATCAGACCGTACTTTAAAAAAACATTTATAAACGTCCATCAAGTAGTCGTGCTAAAAGTATAAAGTTGTGGAACATAAGCAATAAATAAGCATATTTTTCAGGAGCAGTTAGGTTGTTTCACAATTGGACACTATTACCAGTGTTGCCAAACACTCATACTCTAGCTTAAGCTAAAAAAAAAAAGAGAAAAGATTGACTCAGAGCTATCCAAATGCTAAAATGATATTTTTTCTCGCTCTCTTTCAGATCCACCAAGCTTCCCCATTGTTTCACATAGTTTTTCAGGTGAAGTAGTGGAGGGAGACTCAGTGACTTTGGCTTGTAGCGCTGATGCTAATCCAGCAGCTACTTACACCTGGTACAAGGAGCATGAAGCCAATCCTCTCAGCAAAGGCCCAAAACTAGTTTTCAGGTCTGTTCAGTCGTCTGATTCTGGAAAATATTTCTGCACAGCCGAGAACGTTCTCAAAAGGATGACATCGGGCAGCATCTTAATCAACGTGGAATGTAAGAAATAGTGTTTTAAGCATGAAGCTTCTTGCTATCTCAAAAAGATGGCAAAAAATTATCATGCACACTTTTGCTAAAATTTCTAAGTATTTTAAAATGCCTTAATTAAACAAACAGAAAACAGTTCTTGCCAAAGCATTGAGACCAAGACTGCACGATGGCATACTAGGCCCATTGGAGGTAGAAAAAAAGGAGCAGTACATTTTGATCAAAAAACAGAGAAATTTATTTTGAAGTTAATCTCAGAAAATTTCTAGAAAAAAATAAGAATATTTCAGAGCTGGCAGAGTCAAAAAGTTGCTAGGAAAAAAAACAAAAATGTAGAAATGTTGAGATTAATGTCAAAAGTTTTCAAAAATTATTTTTGAAAAGTCAAATATTTACAAGAAAAAAAAAACATTTTTTAGATTAATCTCAGAAATTTCTAGAAAAGAATATGGACATTTCTGAGTTTCAAAAGTAAAAAAAAAAAATCCACCTCTAGAAGAAGGAACTAATCTATATGGTTATATTTCTCTGGTTTCGTTACATTTGCTGGCAATTAGTTGATGCCAAGGTTTCACCTGAGTAACAACAAAGATATTATTTGACTTTGATTCCTCCAGGCGCCATATTTACGTGCCACAAATGTCTCTAGTTTCTAAGAACATCCTTATGACTGCATATATTCTCTTTTTATCCAGATGCTCCAAACCTTCCCCGGATCTCGTTGAGTGCGTCTGAAATCATGGAGGGCATTTCACTGACGCTGAGCTGCAGCAGTGATTCAAACCCAGCAGCTAATTATACCTGGTTCAAAGAAAATGAGAAAACGCCTCAAAGTTCAGGACAAAATCTCACCATCACAAATATTGGCCGACAGCACAGTGGACTTTACTTCTGCGAAGCTCACAACAGCAGAGGAAGTCACAAATCTGCCATACATCTTACTGTTGCTGCAAGTAAGTCAGCAAAGGCATTAATTTCTGTTATCTATGCTGATGGTCCGTTTCTGTTTACATTTTGTGTTTATATTCCTATTTTCCATTAAAATATTGCTTTGTCTAATTTTTTAGGGAACAGAAACATGACATTCAAGATGATGAACATCACAAAGTTGGCTGCAGCCGCACTGCTGCTGCTGACTCTTCTGTTTGTTGTTTCTCTTTGGACGAGGTAATATCAGCGAAAACTTGTATGTTGTATGTTCTGACCAAGTATATACTTTCGCCCGTTTGTTGTTGAAATACTGGATTTGCTTGACTCAGGAAGAAGAAACCAACTGATGTAAAAACTGAATCGAAGGAACACGTGGAGAACATAGAGGTAAGATCCCATCTGATTAAATAAAAACCAATTTATGTCTAATATAAAGAGACTCTCAGTCATTGAGCGATGGTCATCATAAGTGCTCAGGTAGAAGGCAACTGGACTTTTTCTTTTGTTTCTTCAGTCCTGAAGATGGTTGGAAGCAGCAGGCTCATAAATATTCAGAGCAACAAAGGAAAAAAAGCCATTCTGTCCTCCCTGTCTCGTTAGCTTATGCATCTTTTGGCATCATTTCCTGACCCTCAACTTATAAGTCTGTTGCATCAAACCATGTTTAGAAATGAAGACACCTTTTTCACGAGAGATGAAACATATTTAAGGAACGAGAGAAGTCCAAATGCCATGCGAGATAAAAACTTTAAAATAGCACGATAGGATCTAATGTAACGCCTTTGATGACAGCGTAAACAGTATTATTATGTAGTATTATGTATTTTATTGAACAACCTTTTTCATTCTCAACTTTTGACCCCCTTTTATAGCTGGACTTGTGTCCTGAATATGAGAACATCTCAACCTTGAGAGCCTTTATTGCATCGCATGAGGAGAGAGAGAAGCAAACCAACCCAACGTGAAATCAAGTCAAGTTAAAACTTCATGGGTAGATGGACAGGAATCAAATTCATGATAAAATGAGATCTGAACAAAACAACGACGTCTGATGGCAGAAATAAGCATTTTCAAACATTTTCAGTGGCTGTTGTATGCATCGGCATAGGAAGCGGGGGGGACGGGGGGGACATGTCCCCCCCAATATTGAAGCCAGGTGGATATGTCCCCCCCAAAAAACTGTACCGCAAAATATTGGATTTTGAAATTTTTTTAACTAGCGTGCTTTTATTTTGAAGGCGCAGCATAGCGTTACGTCACTGTACTCCCCCTCCCCTCTCTGAACTGCTGAGTGAGCACTCAGAAGGGAGGGAAACAGCGACACAGAAGTCAGAAACTTGTGAATGAGGTAAAATGGTCTGTCGGGAATGCTGCTATGAATATTGCTTATTTATAACGTCTTGTTGTCAGTTCACTTTCATATATAGAAACTGAATCTTTTTGGTTTAGTCATCTTAGTCTTGGGATGATCTCTCATCCAATATTTAACTGCTAACTTCCTCTAGACGTTTGCTACGCTAGCCAAAATGTCTTTTTTTTTTTTTATATATATATATCTCATTTCAGTACAATGCCACCACCAACTAAAAGGCTGAAACAGCAGCAGGACTTACTCAGCTTTTTTAAAAAAGAGTAACGTCAGTGTGAGTAACAGTCACACAACACAAGGGCAACACCTGTGTTGCCCTTGTGTTGAAATTAGCCCGGTCTGGGCGTGCGTTTTACGAGGATTTTTTATTTTTTGCGTGGTTTTGCTTAGCCGAAATGGACAGATATTATACCTGCCGCGCTCCTGATCGTTAGTTAAAACCACAGGGAGAGTTAATTTTAATTCTTAGCAGCGGCTAACCAACTAATTAACTTCTGCACCTTTATTTCCTCAAATAAACTGCTGGCTCCTCTTTTTAGACTATAAATAGATTAACACAACATTGACAACTCTGTAGTTTTCTCTGTTCTGTACTGCAAACTGGAATTAAAGGCGCCATTTCTACCAAAGGTCTGGACAGACTGGCGACCTGTCTAGGGTTTACCCCGCACCAGCACCTCCCGACCCCACTAAGGGACAAGGGTGTACAGAAAATGGAAGGATAGATGGATTTCTACCAAAGGTTTAGAATGCGTTTTTGAACCAGATGCTTCAAAGCGCCCTGTCCATAGTTCTTCAACACACTGTCAGCTCCCTGTCAGAAAGACTTTAGTTCAGAGTCCATGAGATAATACTCTGAAAGGATTTAATCGATTGATTTTATTTGCCTCTGCGATTAACTCTGCGCGTAAAGTCTGTAATGTGACAAATAAAATGTTTTGTTTGATTTAAAATTGGCCATATTAGGCTCAAGAGCTGTACCTCATTTCTGAAACCATCTCATATGTTTAGGAGCAACAATGCAGGGACAGCACAAAGGAGACAGGAAAAGGAGAGGATAGTGCAACCGGGCTAGAGGCAGGAAGTAAGAGTGAGGGAGAGACAGGAGTGGAGCAACAGGTAAGACAGAGTAACACATACCAGTAGATACTTCATGAGAGTCCACAAAAAAAGTTGAAAATTTTAATCTTTTGCTTGTAGTAAGTGTAGTTCAGGGGCATTGAGTGACATTGTAACTTTTCCTTCTAGGGAGTTCAGACTAGGGACACACAGCTGAGAGACTCTGAAGTCAGTGGACAGAGAACAGAGCCAAATCAGCCACATCCAAAATTCATAGACCCTCAAGCTCTAGCCAACAGAACTTTACATTACCAAGAAAAGTGGTACAAGGAATTTCCCTGGCTACATTATGATGCAGTGAAAAAGGGCATTTTGTGTTTTTATTGCATGGCAATTTATCAGGACAAACTCACACCATTTGGTGCAAAATCCAAACCCGCCTTTATCACTTCTGGATTTAAAAATTGGAAAAAAGCATTCGAAAAATTTAAAGCACATGAAAATAGTCACACACATCGTCATGCTGTTTCTGTGACTGCACAAGAAAGTCATCCTATAAATGCCCAATTATCCAGTGCTTTGGCAACTCAGCAAGGTGACAATAGGCACTGTCTGGAGAAAATTGTGAGCTCCATAAAATATTTGGCACGCCAGGGACAAGCTTTGAGAGGGCATGACGATGATGACAGCAATTTGTATCAACTGTTGAAAAATCTGGCAGAAGATGATGCCCTTTTGGTTAAGTGGTTGCTGAGGTCTCAGAAAGAATACCTAAGTCCACAGATACAGAATGAAATCTTGTGTTCTATGAGCAATAGTATTGTCAGTGAAATAGCAGATACAATCAGAAACCTACCAATTTTTGAGTTTGCAATTATTATGGACGGAACACAGGACATTTCTGGGAAAGAACAAGAAAGCATTTGTCTGCATTACATTGACAGTGACATGAAGCCCCATGAAGAGTTTATTGGCTTGTACTCAGTTTCTGAAACAACAGGAAAAAGCCTTGCTGCTGTTGTTAAAGATGTGCTGTTCAAATTAAACTTACCAATGCATGGTTTACGAGGTCAAACTTATGATGGAGCAGCCAATATGTCTGGGAAGCATGCAGGTGCACAGGCACTGATAAAGCAAGAGCAGCCACTAGCACTTTTTGTTCATTGTGGAGCACACTGCACTAATTTAATTGCACAGAAAGCTTGCTTAGCCTCAGTTCTGANGGGAATGCTGCTATGAATATTGCTTATTTATAACGTCTTGTTGTCAGTTCACTTTCATATAGAAACTGAATCTTTTTGGTTTAGTCATCTTAGTCTTGGGATGATCACTCATCCAATATTTAATTGCTAACTTTCTCTAGACGTTTGCTACACTAGCCAAAATGTTTGTTTTTTTTATATCTCATTTCAGTACAATGCCACCACCAACTAAAAGGCTGAAACAGCAGCCGGACTTACTCAGCTTTTTTAAAAAGAGTAACGTCAGTGTGAGTAACAGTCACACAACACACCTGTGTTGCCCTTGTTAGCCCGGTCTGGGCGTGCGTTTTAGGAGGATTTTTTGCGTGGTTTTGCTTCGCCGAAATGGACAGATATTATACCTGCCGCACTCCTGATCATTAGTTAAAACCACAGGGAGAGTTAATTTTAATTCTTAGCAGCGGCAGCCGCATTGGTTGTGCAGCGGACTGCTAAAACCCCTCTGCCTCACAAGATGGGCATTACGGAGCAAAGCAATCAGAGATGTTTTGTCACAGTATGGGTCAGTGCTGGCTAGCTTGCAGGAGATGGCTTGTGGTGCCTCAAACACAGCATCCACTGCTAATGGACTGCTGGGGCAGTTTAGGAAAGGTAAAACAGTTTTGGGTCTCATCCTTGCCTCACCTGTGATTGATGAGCTTGAATGCCTGAGCATCTCTTTCCAGAGGAGAACTGAAACCATTGCTGGATTGACGACTGCTGTGAAAGTTGTTCAGACTTCACTTAAGGCTAAAAGAAATCAAGAAAGTTTCAACACTCTGTTTGAAAAGGCGATGGCTGAGGTTCAGTCTTTGGGTGTTAAACCCATCACAGTTACACAGAGAAGGCCACCCCCAAAACGCTTCACTGAAGGAGCTAAGACACATCAACCTGAATGTGCCAAGGACCACTACAGAGGTGAATTCTTTAAAGTATTGGATGTTGTAGATGCACAGCTCACTGGGCTATTTAACCAGGATGACTTGCTGACTTTGCAAAAGTTGGAAGAGACACTTCTCAGTGGAACGATTGATGCTGCAGTCATTGGGAAATACCCAGAGTTGAATAGAGAGTTACTTTCAGTGCAACTTTCTATGTTTAGACTGAACTACTCATTTAGCAACAGCGCAGAAGCTGCAGGGATCATTGGTGGACTGCCTGGAGAGGTCCGTAGACTTTTTGGGCAAGTGGAAACTCTGGTCAGGTTGCTTTTGGTAGTCCCCGTTTCATCCTCTGAGGCAGAGAGAAGTTTCAGTGCGCTTCGTAGACTCAAAACGTGGCTCCGGTCTACAATGACTCAAAACAGGCTTAATCATGTTGCTGTCTGTCATGTACATAAAGATAAACTTGATTTACTGGACAAGAAGTCAATTTGCAAGCAATTTGTGGCTGCAAATGAAAGGCGGAAAAAACATTTAGGCTCTTTTGCCTAAGCCAGTGTTTGCCATCCTTTTCTGTGTCCGGCACATTTTTGGCGAATTATAAACGCATGGCTGTAAAGTGCAATTGTTCAGAAGCACAGAGGTGTTGATCTCTACCTAGGGTTATGTGGCCTATAAGCAAAAGAAACAAAATAAAATCAACAATGCTTCGTAAACTGAATATCTCTGTGCTAACTGCTTTTCCAACAGTTAAAGCACACTGTAGTCAGTGAGTTAAAAAGCTATTAAATGTGTATTTATTGTTGGTAAATATTTCTTCATTTTTGATTGGGTTTAATTAGTCATACAGTTCGACAAACTGAATAAGAATATTTTGATTGATTTTCTTTTCTTCTTTTACTTAATGTTAAAAGTGTGAATAATTTGTTCACTGCATTGTCTGTGAGGGCTCTTTCATCTCAGAATTTTGTTTAATCAAAGAGATGGTTCTATGGTCAGTCAACCTATATAAATTCATTTTTGACCATTATTGCAAGTTTGACAAAATAAAACATATCAAACTTTGCACTTGTGTGGCCTACTGAATTGTTTTTAATCCAACTGAAATATTTGATTTTCTAGTGCGTATGCGGACACTAAATATGCCAAGGGCTGAAGCCCTTGAAAGACATCTCCCTTTGCTTAATAAAAGACTCCAGTCATTTTGTTTGGTGATATGCTCACATCTTATGAACAAATGCATTATGTAAATTTTAAATGCATTATGTTTGCAAGACATATTTATAAAGGAATAAAGTAAAAGATTAAATAGCCTTTTTTTAAAGTAGCGTACTTGAGATATATTTCTGTTGAATATTTACGAATCTCAGATTTCTGACATGTGTCCCCCCCAGTTGTAAACTTATTCATATGCCCTTGTTTGGAGAGATGTTAATCTTAAAATGCGAGACTCAGTTTTGTATGTGTAAGAGACATTTTTTATATGTGTGAGAGGGACTCAAGTTTTGTATGTGTGAGAGGTGTCACGGAAGAGGCGGGGCATAATTTGGAGATCAGATCGCGCATGCGTTATATGGTAGACCCCGCATTGGCTGCTCCGGTGCAGGAAATACGGCGGCCATCTTGGGTGAGTTGTCCCTCCTACTTTGCTCAACCAAAACAGCAGAAAATGCCTCAGCACTGACGGATATTGTTGTTCGTATTGACGGACTATTGATCTGAGGGCTCGACAGGCAACATTTCATAAGTAAGATGGACATATTATTGTGTACATATTGTGATTAGAATATTATTTTACTGTATTTATATCCACTGGCGAGATACCAGCTTAGCTACAGTGCTTGGTGTAATGGACCTTACCACAGGGGCCGCGTTTCATTGGCTAATGCCCATTTGACGTCACTGCGCAGCTACCACGTGCTTGAACGTCTCACAAACAAAAGCTACAGTAGTAACACATGCTAATGTGGATTGTGG
>NW_006800577.1:0-2097 GCF_000485575.1 Poecilia formosa | reverse complement strand
CATTAAAGATTTTATTTTACCTGAAAAGGCTTTTTACAAAACTGTAATCGTGTTAGCCACACTAGCACCGAGTACAGTCTATCAGGTCTAGGCACACTCAAACATTTGCCAACAACAGAAATCACTGATTCCAAAAGTAACCCTCAAAACCACGAATACCGACTTACCCAGCCTTGCAAGAACAATAGGCATCAGTGATCTTGTCCACAGCCATATTTATGCTGAGGGTGTGAGGATCTGCTGTTTTCCTCATCGATCGGTAGCATTTAGCTGCGACGCGCACAATGTTGGAGGCATCCCGTGGCTCAAACAGCTTGATTTCGTCCAAAAAAGATGACATGAACTTCTTTGTTCCCCTGTCCATTGTCGTCGCTGATATTTTTTGAAAATCCGGCAGAAATGCTACACTAATCGACTCAGAAATACTTTGTAGAGAGTCAGTTGAAACGAAAGACGCCATGTTTACACAGAAACTAAGCTCCGTCAGGCATTGTTTGTGAGACATGCAGCCACGTGGGACTGTCGAGGGGCGTTTCTGGGCGGAGCTTGGTAAGGTCCATACGGGTTCAGCCCCACTATGAAGGCTAACTGAGATTCTGTAAATCTAAAAAAATAATTATTCTCTAACATTGGCTTAGATTATCTGACACAAGAGCCTATATTAGAAATGTGACAATGTAACATATTATAAAACTTATATTACTTGTTATAACATTGACCAGCAAAGTTTAAACCGGTGGTAAAGACTATTATTTATATGTAATTCTTTCACTCTGTCAAAAGTAAGATACCTCCCAAATCTTCCGTTTTTGTTTTGAAGGTTTCCTAAAGACACGATGTGAGGAAGAAGTGGGAAATATCTTTAAAGAGAGACGGATTCACTGCAGCACGGATGAATCTCACATCGGATTTTGGACTCAAACTCAGCTGCTGAATCATTCTGAAGCTGGAAATCCTCGGCTGGAAAACAGACGACAGATAATATATATTAGGCTGTACATGTTTATATTTATATGTACATGTAAACATGTACATCTAATATATATTATTCAGTATTAATCATTATTTATGTGTTTGTATGTAAATATGTATTGATATTACTAAATAATTTATTAAATAAATTATGAACGGCTGTGTCCTTTGTAAAATGCTCATCATATCAATATCAGAATATTCTATTCCTATTTTATTGTTATAGTCACTAAGCATATTTAAATATGCTGAACGTATCAACACAATAAAAAAATACAATTGTTTATAAATGTAGTTTTGATAGATGTTTGAATATGGTCTCCACTAACAAAAAGGCGTGTTGTAATCAATTAAATGCAGTGATATGTCATTGTGCCTGCCAGACATATAACGCTGAGTGGAGCGGTCGACCCTTTCAAGATGGCTGCCCTAAATCTCGATAGCGGTCCATGAGGTGTCTATTCTTATATTATGTCTATGGTCAGGGACAGATTTTGGAATTCAGTGCACACATAAGGCGCACTGCTGATTTTTGAGAAAATTTACGGTGAGCCTTATAGTCCGGAAAATACGGTAATTGTCATAATATATTATTTTAATATTTTTAAAATTGTTTTAATATAATGTATTGAGTTCCACTTCAGGACAATGGATTTTAAAGACACCATCCACCTACTACAAAGTTTAAAGTAAAGAATATTCAGCAAACACCAGGAAAACATACATTTTTGTGCTCACATGATGCAGGTTAGTTTAGTCAGTTATTTGAAAAAATTATATTTTGTAAATATTTTATTCAAATTTTGTGCTTTATCCATAGAACCTGTTTTATCCCTCTTCTCAAGAATCAAGCCTTATTTTACACGTGTGTAACCCAGTGTTAAAAACACAAGAAATCAATAGATGTTGATTTAATCTTATTCTGCAACAAAATTAAAAAAAATGTAATAAAGTAAAAGAAAAAGGAATATGTTTGTAAATATGTTCATAAATATTGATATAAACAGTGCTAAAATTCTTTAAAACCTGTGAAATATCCCTTTAGTGATTGCTTTTAGTGACAGATTAAACAACCAATAACTGGCACAGTCTGATTTCACATCAGCCAATCAGGTTGATTGTCCC
>NW_006800576.1:185527-191670 GCF_000485575.1 Poecilia formosa | reverse complement strand
AAAAAAATATTTTTTTGACATTAATCTAAGAAATCAAAACAAAACCACTTTAATCAAGAGTGGAAAATTTTTGTATTTCTAAAATATGCCTCAATAAATAAAGGTAAGTCTGATCAAACTAAAGTTTTTTTTTCCAGAGCAAGTGGGTTTAAAAGAAAATATATTTTATTTATCTTATAAATAAAATAATTTTAAGTGTATATGTAGTTTATTATTTATTTTTGGTTGTAATTAAATATGCATCTTTCTGGCAGCAGAAAAGTTTGTTTTTCTTTCCTACAGTGGAGTGTTCTGCTGCAACCACTAGGGGGCGACAGACTCCACATGATTCACCCCCATGCATGCGAGCAGCCATTGTAATTTTATTGTCGCTGCTGCCAAAGTTTTTAAACCAAATAGTTTAGGTTCTGATTAACACAGCGGATTCTTTGTTTCTCCATTTTCTAATCCTTCTGACCTGGTTTTACGTTTCCACACGGCAGACTTGACTCAGGAAAATGGTGCAATAATATTAACATTTGCGCAAGCTACAGAAATCCAGTTTAATTGCCTTTGCTAGACAGAAATTTTAGATTTAAACCTGAGAATGACAGCTTCTGCTGCATCATTCAAAAGATGCTACTTAAGTATTTCAGCAGTTTTTTTTTTTTTGTTTGTTTGTTTGTTTGTTTGTTTTTGATTGATTGCCATCCTTACACTTTCAAATCTGAAATTTTCCACGTAAATCTCTGACTTGTAGTTGTTTTTATCTAAAAGTATCAAGAGATAGAATAATTGTAGTAAAATATAACACCTATAATTGTGGAAGGGGTTGAACTTTCAAGCAAAACTGGTCAAAATGCCTGTAAGTAAGAAGCTGAGATGCGTAGAATGGCCACCAGAGGGCAGTGATGGTTTCATATAGGAACCGTAAAATCAGGCAGCTTCTCTCAGCATCCAATCCTCACTTAGAGCAGTCAGAGCTGTTCAGCAGACACAAAGGATGGCTCAGACACATTGGTAAACATAGTAAGGATAGTTTTATTGTGCGCTGCGTGGTACGTGGGCCAGAGTCTTTACAACATGGTGTGAGATGATGAGACGAGTGTGGGTGTCCATTAGTACGTCTGATGTTTTGGCATCATGAAAACTGAAAATGTCAAAACTCCATCAGTTGTCCATTGTGTCTATTAGGCATCTTCTGTGTCTGGTGAGCTTCACTCACTGTCAGATGCTCTGGGAGCTGCCTGACAATCGCTCAGCCCTTGAAAACAAAACATACTTTTTTTGCGCCATTTTCATGCAAATCAGCTCCTTGAAATTCATATTTGCATCCAAATTAATTTGATTAGTTTGAAGAAAAACAACGTCACACAGCAGCGCACATGGGCCTTTGGATCAATTTTAAAGTTATTCAGCAATGGGAGCTGAATTTTTATCTTATGGCCATAAGATAATAACAACATGAAGAAAGATATTAAAATCATAACAATGGTCTGTTTTGTGGCAGGATTTTATTTTAACATTATTATAGATGTGAAATTTGTCTATGAATTTTGTTCATGTTTTCTATTAGTTTATTTTTGTTTTGTTTCTCCAGATGTTTATTGGTGTGTTAAATTCTGTTATGCTGACGTTTGACGGTTGGTGGTTACCATAGTAACCAGTTATTGTGAAGAAAACACAATAACTGTGTTTTCTGTGTTTTCTTCACAATAAATATATTTTGACACGTATTTTAGATCAATTTAATCATATGGAGGGTTTCATGTATAATTGTGACTTATTTTACTTGATTTTTAACCATTATTGTGATTAATGTGCATTTTGGCTATGTTCAATTTTACTACTGTTAACTGCTGCCAACTGTTCATTGGGAGTTACATCTCTGTAGTTTGTTTAAGGTTATTTATTGTATTTCATTTAATGTAACTTCATTTCCTCTACTGTTAGAATAAATACAGTGAACCTGGGTGAAGTCAACCTACTGGATCTGAGATGAACAAAACATACACTGACTGCAGATTTTGTTGGGAAGTGTGTTTGGATGCACAGTTGGAGCCAACTGTGGTAGGATTGTTATGTGACGGCTTCACTGATACAAACTGCTTTTATAAGCTATTAATTATAATTTTCAGCTATTGTTTACGGCCGTCTTTATCGTGTCTGGCTTTTTCTGGTACAGAAATACGAGGCATGTCTTGCGTTAAAGACGTAAAACTCAGATGAAATGTAACAAAACCCTTTGAAAATGATTGGATACATGTTTGATTTACTTCCACATATGAAAGTGGCACAAATAGGATTTCTGGGGGGAGTGAATAGATCAGAATTGGTACATTCAGACTGACATGAAAAAATGGGATTTGCATTTGTCTGCTGTGTGAACGTCACCGTTATGTTCCATAGAAAAATGACAAAACACTGAAACCAAAAGAAGACACTGAATGAGACTCGGAGGTTAGAGATCATCTGACCCCAATTTTTAATCCAATACTTAACTTATCAAATCTGAATCAGCACACAGCAGCAACAACCTGTATTTTAGCTGAAGTAGCTCTAACACACGGCCATTTCTCATTCTGACAAAAATGTGGTGCAATGAAAACAGACGTTTTTAAAGTGTTTATTTTGGCAAGCACCATTCGAAATAGAGCAATTTGTCATGTACTTATGTGATGAAGAATAAAATTATATACCCATGCAAAAATTCCCTGTGAAATGTACATACGTATTTTTATTGCAGAAAGGTTAAGTATAACTGAAATATTTCTCACTTCTTTTTTTTTTTTTTTAAACATTTTTTTATTAATGATTTATTGTTCTTTGAAAGTTATTTTTGCCCTCATGGATGTTTTTATTCTCAGCTTTCGGTCTGTTTACCAGCATCAGTTGGCTTGTAGAAATTTTAAGCGCGTTACATAGTCGACTGGAAATGTTTGGCATGTGTGAAGTTACCGAACGCGGTTTCTTCTAAACTCAAACATCAGTACAAAATCAAAGTGAGTAAAAAAAAAAGAAGAAGATAGAAAACAAAAACAAAATGTTCCTGTGCATCCTGATATTGAGTTAAAAAAAAAAAACATTTTGTTGTTCAGTTTCAGGTTATAAAGCCTGTCTGTAATCCCCCTCCCCCATCACCACCATCAAACATTTCATGTTTTATGTCTTTTAATACTTCCATGTTTTCATCAGTTCTTTAATTATTGAAAAGGAGCATCTGTCTTCCTTTTGTTGTACGAAACAAGAGGAGAAATCCTCATGTGTTTTCAGTCTATTGATGCTCCAGGCACCGTTCGGTCCCACGCGGGGCTCCTGTTGCCAAATGAGTCCGTCATTTTTTCAAATTGAGGTCCATACGTCCTTCCGCCGCTTGACGCAGGTCCGTCTCATACGGTGGTGACCCTCATCACCACCTCCCGGTTGGCGGCGGCGCTGATCCGCGGGTCGTTGGGCCTGAGCTGGCTCAGGATGTGCAGGATGGTGTATCCGCAGTGGTGGTTCAGAATAGTTCTTAGCCGCCTGCTCTGTCGGCCGCCGCCGCCGCTGGCCAGGCCGTGCGGGTTGCTGCGGGAGCCACGGGCGCCGGTCTTACTGCTGGAGCTCACCGGGTCACCCAAGTCTTTTGATTTCTCGTAGTTCAGTACTTTCCACTGCTGATTGACAGCCTGCCACCGCTTAAATATTCGATACACCGACGATCCCTCGTGGATGATGAGGCCTGGGGGGAGGGAGGAAATTTATATTTCAGGATAGTTCAAGCATTTTTCAAGGTAAGTTTCAAACTTTTCCAACACCAGATCAAAACAGTACAAATCGATTTACTATTATATGATGTAATATATTGCTGTTGTAGGACTGCAACTAACAGTTACTTTTCTTATCAATTATTCTGACAAATAAAATGGCAGCTAAAGCTGCAGTATGTAACATTTATAAAATATTTGTTCTACATGTTTGTTGAAACTCTAACTATGTCATGACAGTTTGAGACAAATAATCTGTGAAAAAATGAAGCTCTCCTGCCTTTTCCTAGTACTAACTAGAAGCAACCAATCACAGGCAGGAGGCGGGTCTTAGCGCTAACAATCACCCACACACTGCCGTGCTTTCTGCTATGCTGCAGCTAGTAGAGCCTGATGAATGCTAAGGTTAGTTAGCATGGCCACCGGTAAACAGCTTTCCTGTAATGGTAAGCTGTTTCTCTGTTAGCATATTTAGCAGCAAGTACATGAGTTTGACTGACAGCACTAAGACCCGCCTCCTGGCTCTGATTGGTTGTGGTGCATTTCTTCAGACAGCAATAGGAAGTGACTGATTTGTTCACAGATTATCTGTCTAATACTAGTGACAGTTTTAACAAATAATATAACAAAATAATAAAACTAAAACTAACTAAAAGTCCACCAATCTCAATAACTTTAACATGTAAAATATAAGCCAAACTTTCTTTCAATAACACAGATCAATAAGTCATTGAGGAATAATAAATATTCATTATATTGAAACAATCAAAACAAATTGTGTAAAAGCAATCTACAAAGAAAGTCACACAAAAAACATAAAACAATGTTCTTGCTAAATTTTCTGGATTTCAGCAAATAGAAATAATTTATTGAACGTAAAACAAGGGAAGTTTAATCTGATTTAACTTCAGACAGTGAGAAAAAAATTGTCTTTATTTGGCGCAAGAAAATAACAGAAAAAAACAAACAAAAAAATAAACAATATATTACCAAAGATTTTTATGTAGTTTCTAGTACATGATTCAAAACCTAAGAGCTTGCTTTAAGTAAATAATTCCCTAATATTAATTTAAAAACTACTGCTTCCACTGATTTTTATTTCACTTATGGGAAAAATGTCTTGTTATAATTTAAATAATCTATAAGTTTAACTACTACTTCTTTACTAAGGAACCATTCACTTAAAGCCACGTCCAATATCTTACCTAAAAGTTACGTTAGTTTTGTCTTATTTGAAGCGTACTAAGATATTATCATTAGAAACTAGAGCAAAAATACTTTGTTTTTTTGCAGCGTATCTGGTTTCAACTGTAAATTTAGGCTTTTAATCAAACGTTAGATTGCATTTTACTACCAAACCGTGCAGTTGGATTGTCAAGCACTTTCAAGGACTTTACACAGAAATCAAGCACTTTCCAGGCCTTGAAAACACCTGATTGAATTGGAGCTGGTGATTTCTCGCTGCCCTACATCTAATGTTTTGCTAAATAGATTCGGTAGCTTGAGAGAGCTCGTCTGTGGATGAGAATAGACAGTTGGCAAAAATCACGGCGCAGATATCTCATGCCATCTGTTCTCAGTGTTGTCTGACTCAGGCGGCTCATAATTACGCAAGAACAGTTGACCCAGTCACACCTTAAAAACAGTCTCTTGTACTCTGCAACATCATCAGAATTTGTTTGGCTTTTGGGGAGCTTGTTGTCTCCTCCTTTGCACCATCTGCCAACTCGCCTGCGTTTTTTGCACAGCTCCGAAATGTAAATGGAGAACATGTTTGCCTTATCGCACTAGTTTGTCCTTGCATAATGCAACCTCCGCTGATTAACATTTCGGTTGTGGCTCCTGTTTCTGTGCTACTCTTGTTGTGGTGTAATGCAGCCCTACGGAAGAGGATCAGCGCCAATAATTAAAAAATAATAATTCTGACTTTTTCTTTTATCAGACTTCTGAAATTACTGTCAGAATTCTGAGAAACTATCCATATTCCAATCACATCTAAAACACACCTTTTCAGAACATCTTTTCCCTGTTTTTTTTTATCTTGTGTATGTTTTTTTAAAGGTGGTATGTGTTAAAGTTTTTGCCATTTATAATTTTGTTTGATGCACTATTTTTTTTCTTGTAATTTTAATTAATTTATGTATAAAGAAGAGTGTCTTTGTGTGTTTAGAAAAGTGCTATACAAATAATAATGTATAGCATTATTATACAATAACAATACAATAATGTATTGTTATTTCAAAAAATCTGAATTTTGAGAACAAAGTCAAATTTCTGTGAAAAAGTCAGAATTCCTGAGAAGAAAAGCAAAACTTTCTGAGAAAAGAGTACGAATTTTGAAGAATAAAGTCATAATTCTAAAATTAAAGTTAGAATTCTGAAGTTAAAATGAAAATTCTAAAATTAAGCTCAGAATTC
>NW_006800576.1:174794-184527 GCF_000485575.1 Poecilia formosa | reverse complement strand
ACGAATTTTGAAGAATAAAGTCATAATTCTAAAATTAAAGTTAGAATTCTGAAGTTAAAATGAAAATTCTAAAATTAAGCTCAGAATTCCAAAGAAAAAAATTCATTATTCTGAGTCTAAATTCAGAATTCTGAGAAAAAAAGTCAGAATTCCTGAGAAAAAAATTAGGATTCTGGTGGAAAAAAAAGAAAAGTCAGAATACTGAAGACAAAAGTCAGATTTCTGAAAATTGAAGTCCTTAATTCATCCTTTCCCTCTAGGCTCAGCACCTCATCTTTCTCCCTGTAGGTTCTCTTTCAGACACTAGAGGCTGGTTGTACGTTTGCACCGTTTGGTGTCAGCGTTGCGTCACGCCTTCCTGTTACCTATGCAGACGATGTCCATGAAGCCGTACATGCCGTAGCAGATCTGGAAGAGCAGGTCCTGACGCTGCCACTTGGCAGAGGGGCTGAGTGAGGACCAGATGAGCCAGGAAATGCTGGCGATGAGGAACAGGGAACCCAGGATTATCGCTGCAATCTGCACCTTCTCGATCACAGTCAGGGAGATGGCCTGCCACTGAAACACAGAGGAGAGGCTGAGTGTAGGAGATGGGGAAAAACTGATCAAATCACGTATGCAAGAGAAAATTGACACTTTGACAAATATATTAAAAGAATGCCAAGAATTTTAGGTCATTTGATGTACACCCACATATTTCCCACAAGTCTGATCCAGAAATGATCTGTGCCAAATTGGTAGGCAAGCGCAGCGCAAAGCATAAATGAACTTGCATGGCTTTAACACCAACAAAAAGAAAATATACTGACACTCTTCACCAATGTACAAGAGAAATATATATCAACAAAATGGCTGCTGTCGGGTTCGACCCGCATGAGACAGAGAATGGAAACATGCCTGACGATAGTCCACTACTTAGTGAACACAGAGAGCGTACACCATGGATGAGCGTCGCAACATGACGGATACAATCAATGTTTAAACAAAGCAGGACAAACTCTGCGTGTGAATAAAAAGGTTCTGGTGACTGGCTGAGTAAGTACAGTTAGTAACAAACATAGGCTACATTTCTGTCTCTGCTAGCAGATAAAAGCCACATTAGCTGGGCTAATTTTGCTAGTTTAGTAAGAAGTACTACAATAGATATCACAGAGGTGGGTAGAATACTCAAAAATTGTAATCAAGTAATATTTGTAATTCACTTATATTGTTTATAAATTAGTTAGGAGCATGGTGGGAGCTAGATCTAAGCTTGTGACTTGTTGTTGTCATAGCAACTCCATAATAACTGTCATGACAGGTACCTACCAAGATGGCTGTCAGGCTCACAGTTCCCTGAAGTGTGACATCACCTGAGAACTTTGTATTGATTTTCAAATTATTAAGATTCCAAGACGTTGTGAGGCTTGTCAGAGCTAACAGAGATAGTTTCACAATAAAATTGTACGATCAGGCAGTTACCAAAGCATCCCACAGTGAGCGTGCATTCACACTAGTTTGGTTCTCTTTATCCGAACTGTAGTTTCTTTGCCTGGAAAGTCCAGATGAATGTGTAATCAAACTTCATTGGGGCCAAAAAACGAACTCTGGTTCGCCTACAAATCTGTCGGTTGAAGTGAAGTCTGGTGCAGCTTGGTGCGTATGTGGACCAGAGACCGCTCCAAAAGCAGGAGGCGAACTGCAGTGCAGGGCATTCTGGGTAAATACCACCAAAACAATGTGCTAGCCTATCGCTAGTGGGAGAAATGGCCTGTGGTCCTTTGCCAAAGACATAATAGAAATTCTACAATCACTAAACTTTGACGCTTTCTCATTTGTTTACGTTTTGTGAAGGAGGAAGTTGCGCTTGGTGTCTTCTTCAGAGGTTTTCTTGTTGTTTTCTGACTTGTTTCCTCCAGTGGTTTTTGGTGTAGTGCCCCCACAGGTGTGGAGGGGGAAAGGTTGTTCTGTTAGTTAGACCATTTGACTCAATGCAGTGTGAAAGAAAATGCAGTAGCTGAAAAATGCAACAAATGTTGCAATTTTGGTCCCAAATTTCTGTTACTTTCAGCTTCTCTCATGTTATTAATCTGCTTTGCATTTCTGTTGATTTACACCCACCGCTGCCTTGTCTTTCACCTGATCCCTCACTCATACTATTCTTTTCAGTTTTCAGTGCCAGATCCTCTGTTTTTACGCCTTGTTTCACGGCTTTTCAAGTTCCTGGCGTAATTCCATGTCCCCTTTTTCCTGTTTCATGTTTCTATTCCTGAGTTTGCAAGTTGCGTTTTTGATTATTAAAATCTTCAGTTATGCCATTCTGCACATTGGCTCTGCTTTAACTCCAAGAATTTCCAGTTATTTTTGGAAAATGTACAGTTTCCAGTTTGGTTTGATAAGAATCCAAAAACATAAATATAAAATATAAAATGTACATGTACTATACAAATGCACAATATTTTGTTCTGAAATGTTAAATCACAGGTTTGTGAATAAGTAGAAGTTCTAAAAGTGCATCTTTTGTCAAACTTCTTTTATTTTCATACCAGCATATTTAAATCAAGAGACACGTCTTCTCAATAGGTTTTGTTCTGTGCGTCTGAAAAGACGGGCAGACGGACGATGACGCAGAGGGAAAATTTGTCAGCACAATATGGCAAACGGTCTTCACACCAGGAAAGGCTTGTGATATGTTCCAGCAAAAACTGACGGGTGTTTTATTATGAAAGGTCAGTGTTAGTTGTATTTCTTTATGTATTCATGTACTCCTGAATGTTTCCTTTGTTTAATTTGAAGACATTAAAGTTAACAGTGTTTTCCTCAGTTTTTGTCAAGATTTTTTCTCCTATGGTCAGTCTTGGACCATAATTTAAAAAAAGCTTGTCGGATTCAATTTTTCTTTGATTTCTTCAAAGATGAAGATAAATGTGTTTGTTTGGTTTCCAAATATTCAGTGTTACCTGCAGTGGGTTCTTGGTGCTGATGGCCAGGACCTGGTACTTGAAGTAGCAGAGCTCACAGCTCCAGGAGCCCCTTTCGCTTATCCATCGGATGAGACAAGGCTGGTGAGTGCAGCGCACCGAGCCGTCACAGCGACAGGGACTCAGCAGCTCCCCCTGCAGGAAACGCAAAAAAAACAAGAGATTCTCAGATTGTTTCTACAATGAAAAAGCAGGACGTTTGCAGGAAGTCTGGAAAAGCCAGAAAGAAACATTTATTTTCAAACTAAGCAAATACAAAATATGGAGTTTGGTTACTCCCTCACACTGCTCTGAGTTTAACATGTTTGCCATTGATTGGAGCAACTTATGTGACTGATTTAAGGACGTACAAATTACCAGAAGTGCAAATAATATTTGGTAAAATCAGCTGCCAGTTTGTGCAAAGGTGTATTAGGGCCACTGTAAATACTAGGAAGAAAGGAGGAGTAAATTTCCACCAAAAAATGCTAAAATGTTTCTGGAAAAAATCTTGAGAAGTTTGAGATTCAATACTCAAAATAAAAAATAAAAAATGCTACAAAGAAACTCAGAAAATTTCTTGAAAAAATCTTGGAAATCTCTGAGTTTCAAAAGTTTAACATTTTCACCTTGTGTTAGCTTATCCCAGCACACCTGGAAAAAAGTGGGACATAGCTTCAGTTCTTTGGTTAGCTTAGCTTAGCACACACTTTGAAGACAGAGAGAAACACATTCAGTCCTTTTGTTAGCTTAGCTTACTACAACTTGAAAAGAGCAAGAAATGGTTTCAGTTTTTTGGTTAGCTTAGCCTTGTACACCTTGAAAAGAGCAGAAAGTGACTTTAATTCTTATGTTAGCTTAGCTTACCATGCAGTTTTAAGTGGAAAACACCTCTGGTTCTTGTATTAGCTTAGCCTTGTACACCTTGAAAAGAACAGGAAGTGATCTTTGTTCCTTTGTTAGCTTAGCTTAGCACAGAAATATTTTCTATATTGTAACATATTTCTGATAGGAAGCAGGATAGTTAAACAATTTATTTAGCCAGTGTTTCAGCAAATATTTTCGGAGATTTGACAAAATTTATATGTTTTTGATCAACATGGTCACTGATACATGTGACTATGTTGCCTTTATCACAGACTGCAGCACCTTGCTAGCAGCTATAAGGCTTCACCGTTTTTTTAAATGTGTTTTTGTAAGTTAGGAAGAATTATAGCAACATATTAAAGTAAAGGAACTTAAGGCAAAAAAGTATAAAAGCAGCCAAAAACAATGGAAAAAGTATTGTTGTCTATTGTTTGTCAAACCAGAAAAATAAACCAGAATATGTAACCTTCAAGTTTTTGGACATTGGATTTGCACTGGTCAGCAGTAGCTGATTGATTTTTTGGATATTTGGTTTGACCAAAAAATGTAATCTCCACTCCAAACTGGAAAAAAATTGAACAAAATGTAATCAATTTTGTTCAATTTTCTCAATACTTTTGAGTAAAAGTCACAGGATAGATGTTATTCTTGCAAGGGAAAGCAAAAAGTGTGGTTAAAAATGTGGTTAGTTAGAGATAAATAATGGATTTTGTTGGCAAAATTTTCTATTCTAAGAAGATCTAACAATGTTTTCCTGGTTAAAAATATAAATTCTCCATCTACGTCAATCAGTACACTATAAAACATGACAAAAACCTTCCAGAAACCAAGTCAGGTGTTTATTTTTAAGAGCTAGGCTGGAGAGTCTTTAGGATCAAAGTGTCTCTTCAGCACCGCTGCAGCACCTGAAGCCTATTGGCCCGTCCAACACGTTCAGGTTGACTGCATCCAGGCTGTCACCATCGCTCTGCATCACGGTCCTCATGTCCTCGCACGGCTCTGCTTCCACCGCACTTTTACTTTACACTTGACTCCCAGCGCCACTCACTGAAACCCTTTTAAAAAAGAGCATTGTTCTGGGAGGATAATCATTATGAATCACAAGTGAGTCAATGAAAGGACACAGCTTGATGTGGAGCGAATTTGGCAAAGGGGCAACTTGACACGCTGCACCAACGGCGGGGAGTGCGGAGGCTTCAAGGGCAGGCAGGTGGACCGAGAGGAGCTTCACATCGATTCATAAAAACTCAACTTACACAGATTTCAGAATCAACAAATGAGATAACAATGCTGTAAAAAAGTATATTCCCTCATTCTTTTTGTGTCATTACTACTTTTCATTGTTTCACATCATAAAACTAGTTTTAAAAGTGTCTGAATAAATACACTTTCCTTGATGATATTAAAGGGAAAAATGTATCTAATTTAATGAAAACATAACTGCTGCTTTAAGAAATTATTAATTAAAGCTACAGACAAACAGAGATGAGTAGAGTACCCAAAACTCAAGTAGAAGTAAAAATTATCCGACCAAGAAATTACTTAAAGAGTAAAAAAGTGTTTGGTATACAGTCTATTCAAGTACTGAGTGATCAAATTATCAATCATTTAATATTTAAAAATTACATCATCAGACAGACCAAAACATAAAGTTAAATGGAAATTTTTCCAGAAATTAACTCAAGTAAGAGCGTTGCTTCCTAATAAAATTACTCAAGTAAAAGTAAGTATGATATAGTGATAGTTTCAGCAAATATGTAAAAAAAAAAACTAAACCCAAATTAGCGCCTTAGCATTAGCGTATCCTAATCTGCTAGTGCTTTAGCACTAGCAGAACTAATGTTAGTTAGCACAACTCACTTTTTAGCTAGCAGTGCCCACTACTATTGTTTTCTGATCACTTATATTGGAAGGGAACTGATCGTTAGCTAAACAAAATGACAGTCAATACAATTCAGATGATTAGATAAACTGAGCCGTAATCCAGTCTATTAACTCCTTCAATTTAAATTACAAAAAAACCCCAAAAGAATAATAATAATAAAAAAAAACAGATCGATTTGGAAGGTTTCCATCTGTTCATTTCTGTCTGGGCCAATTATATAAAAAGCCAGAATTTACAGATGGTGATTCAGAAAAACTGAAGCGGCATCTTATCACATCACTTGGCAGTGAAATGCTGTACCTGCAGTGACACAAATAAAGCTTTTCCTGATCGTCTGCACCCTTGTTCTCCCATCTGGCTCATTTGACCTTCTGACTTATAAAAACAAAACAAAAAAAAAAACGCAAGTGACCCAGTACATGAGAAAGAGTCTGGCAGATGAGCCACATGCCACTTATAAACATTAAAACAACGTGCCTGCTGACATTATAAAGATAACATAGAGAAGGTCAGAATATATATGAGGGACTTAATAAAAAACATATGAAAGCAAACATTTTTAAAATGTCAAGTTGTCATAGAAAGGTCTGCAAACGAGCGCGTAAGAGTGTGCAATAAAAACATAAGAGCTCAAAAGCTGCACATTCGTCATGGACCAACAGCAAAATTAAAACACGAGATTTTATTAATATTAAGTAACTGATTGCATCAAAACAATAATTCAAGTATCTGAATTTATTTAGAAAATGTCACAAACTGTTCTGTTGATGGTGTTAAATGTCCGGTGACCACTAGAAGTTAAAATCAAGATTATTTCAAAATGTTTTCCATGCAGATGTGTAAACATTTCCATCATTTATTCTTCTTGATTTGATATTTCCCATCAGTCTCAGTGAATCTGATTAGCCTGCAGCTGCATGGTGGTGCAGTTGTTAGCACTAACTGTGAACATAAAGTTCCTGAATGGAAACATTCCAATTTCTAAAAAAAACCTCTTGTTTTTGGATAGAAAGTTTTGGTGAAGGACACGGTGGTTTTGTTGGCCGTATCAAAATAGATTTATTTTGCAAAACTGCAATGGCAACACTTTTTTGTATCACACAAGTCACATGATCGACATCCGGATGTTAGGATTGGTGGAAACAACAAAGAAGAAAATGACAGGAAGTAGTTGGAGTATATTTTTTAATCCTAAAAGTAATTTTTTTCAAAAATGTTGCTCCAGTAAATGTAATTGAGTAAATGTAACTAATTACAACTATGGGGTTGAAACTGTTCAAATAAAGCACAAAATGAACACAACAGTCAGGACAATAATAACTAATCTGAAGGAAATGATCTTTACGCCCTAAAATAACTAAATCTAAATCCTTAAAGAAGAATCTGAGTTTTCATAGACATTGTGTTCGTAAATGATTGTTTTACATTTATAGTCTTTTCCTTCACTGAAAGGTCAAAGCAAGTAAAAGGTCACGTCTCGTCTGCCGCAATCAAATTGTTTCATTTAAACAAACAAAACAATAAACAGACGGAGAAAGCAGCGACTTCTTGCTTCAGAATCACTAGAATATTAATATTTCACAATACAACTCTTCTGTTTTTCAATGGTACTGAAATGAGCACATAAATCATTTAAAAGCAGCGTCTGAATGCTTTCATTTTTACAAAATCCTTCTTCTTAAAACAGCTTGATCCAAAACAGAAGATCCAGATTTTTAGTGACTATTTTCAGCTGCGATCAAACAGACATTTGTTGTTCTGCTGCGTATTTAGGACAGCAGGATGGTGGATGTGGCAGTCGTTCAGAATAAACCGGGCGCTCATTGTGATGTGGGAACATGTCACCCACTACAATAGTGGGACTTGTTAACCCCCTCACACACTGTTCCCCATCACTGTGTGAATCACTATAATCTGGAAGTACAAACGCTCAACTTTCAAGTGGAACAAGCTACTTAATGGCATATAATTAAATTCATATAATCCATAAAAAGTAAACAAGTGAGTGTGGATTTCTATCCACCTTATTTCTGGCGCTGCTGCAAGAGGATTAATTATTTTATCAACTTCCAGGATGATAACAGCAGCTGCAGCTAAGTGGTTTTGCCATGGAGTTATCTCTATTTTCTAGATAACTGGTCTCCATTTTTAGCTTAATTTCCTTATTTTTTTCTCAGTCAGGGCAATCATACACCCATGGCGTACGATGGAGTATTAGAGACAGGCTAAGAATTATTTTTTTAACCTTTAATTACGAGAATAAAGTCATAAGATAACAAGGAACAAGGTCACAATTCAGGATAATAAAATTGTATGACAATGAAGTAAAAAAAAAAAAAGAATATAGTAATCATGTTATAAGAAAAATATTGTAAGACAATAATCATGTTTTCCAAGAATAAAATCATAATTTATGAGAAAAGGTTCATACAAGAATAAAGGCAAAATAAAAGAATAAAATCGTAACAATACAAAAATACAGCAGCAATGCTACCAGAAAAAGTCATATTACTATAAAAACATCATATTAGAATAAAGTTATGCTAAATGAAGTAATATGGCAATAAAGTTGTAATAGTTCATTTCATAAAATTGTAACATTACCAGAATAATGTCATAATGACACAATAATGTCATATTACCAGAATAAAGTCATAGTAATGTTAGAATAAGGTCATATTAATACAAGATTAATTCAAAACAATAGCAGAAAAAAAGTTGTAATAATAAAGCAGTAATAAAAAAAATGACTGACTACATTTTCGCAGTGGTAACATTATAAAAATGTAGTTTAGTGCATTAGAATGAGGAATGTTGAGCATTTTGTGAAGTTATTCTTTAGTATTTATTTTAAAAATAAGGGAATGTTTCCTCTTAAAACACACCAGCATTAAATTATCATCATTAGCAGGAGTTTGATATTATTGTGCAAACAACTGAATCTATTTAAGAAAAACAAGTTATCTCAGCTATTTTTTCATTAAAATGCCTTTTAATGTCATTTTGGGACTTTCTTCTGGTGATATTATGTGTTTATTCTGCTAATATTAGAACTTTATTCCTGTAAAACAAAAATATAACAATGATCATGTGTTGTTTGATAACTAAGATCAATTCAAATCTATGTGTGATTGAACTGAAATTACATCCTTTGAATTTTGCGAATTGGAGCTGTATAAATAAACTGAAATAAACTTTCTGTAACTGAATACATGTATTCAAATTAAAGGAGAGGTATTTCTGTTTTTCCAGTGTGTGTTTATGCTGCTAAAATAGTAAAATAGGATTTTTATTTAAGGTTTTGACTCTTGTTTGGATGCTAAAACTGTTGATGGTTCTGCAATTTTCTCTGTGGGATCTTTTTCGTAACATCTTCGTTCGTCTATTTCCAATAAAGTGCAGCTGGGAAGCTGCACTTTAGTCTTTGGGAAGATATTTTATTCCAGTCAGTTCATTGTGTCTTTCATGTGGTATTTGCTGACCTAAAAAGTGGAAATGAAATACCACAGCTAAAAAAATTCAACCTTAAAATAGCAATAAAAAAAAAAACACAAACGCTGACCCTTTACACATTCATAAAACCCCCCACAGTGGATGATGAAGTGTGGGCTTGTCCCTGGAGGCCACTTCACAGAGCACAAGGGTGTTAATTTGGTGTGTCACTTCATGACTAAGAGAGTGGTCTGCAACCTTTAGACGAGACATTTTTTGTGTGGAAGTGGCCCCCATGAGCTCCAGACTGCACGCTAGTCTGGAAACACGCTGCTGGGAGAAAAGGCCACCTCACACTCCACTCCTCCTTACTCCAGTTGTTTCTCTACCTTTTAGCCTGAAGGAAAAGCTTCTGTTCAGTGGCGATCCCACAGGGAGGGCAAGGGGGGACCATGGCCCCCTCTTGAAGAATACGCCACAGAAAGAAAAGTGATCAACGATCAGAGGAACACAGATGTGAAACCCAATCAATAAATATATACATTTATGAAATTTATTATATATATGTACTGCTCAAAAAAAATAAAGGGAACATTTCACTTTAATTTTG
>NW_006800576.1:167359-174589 GCF_000485575.1 Poecilia formosa | reverse complement strand
TATTTTTGCCTATTTATTTTGTCTGATTACTCGATTAATGGTCAGAATAAACAATAGAATATTTTTAATTTAAGTTTTTTGTAGCTCTTCCCGCTCTGAAAGCTTTACTGCCCTGTCCTGAACATTTCCTGGTGTTTGCTGCTTCTGTTAACGTAGACAAAGCCGGGTTTAGGCTCGCCATCCAGAGCACGCGCTGACACCTCTGACAGACAATTAATAAGGCCTCGTGCTCAATGCGGCCTGCAGAGCCGGGCGATTACGTCTGTCGGTAATTGTCCCGCTGACAGCGACATGATCCCCAGCCCCTGTTGTGACCTACTTGAATAATGAAATAAGAACGAAATGGCAAACGTGAGCTCCTTCTTCCTTGCGCCCAAGGAGGTAAAGAGCGAGAAAAGGCGCGTGCTGGGGTGGCAGAAACAAAAGCCGAAATGAGAGCGAGGAGCTGATGTTGTAGTAGCGCCGCTCTGGGTTTTCCCTCACTGCTTTGTTTGCTCGCTCTTTGTCTGTGAAGCTAAAAGAGGCAGCTAAGAGCCACGTTGCTTGATGAGTCACCTTGCCGGAGAGCCCAAAGCCGAAACAACATGAACCTTTTTATTAAGGGGATGTGTGTGAGTGGGCATGGACAGCAATCCAGGCTTGATTCCTGTCTGCAAATTCCAGAAAGATATTCAAAAAGGTTGCTTTCAAATAAAAATTAACCTTTTTATTAAGGGGATGAGTGTGAGTGAACAGGCTTGATTCCTGTTTGCAAAAGCCAAAAATGTAGGTAAGATATTCAAATTGCATCCTGTGGCTCTGCAATTTACTGTTTCTCAACCCAAACTGCGGGGCAGATGCCATATATTAGCACATGGGCTGTAATAACACTGTATGCCTATCTTTGAGAAGTGACTAAATGGTAATATCCATCTGTGCTCCTGCAGGATTTACAGTGTTTCTAATTATCTCAGTGGAACGGAACTACCTGCTGATCCAGGCGGCACAGGTTTCTGCACATCTGGTGCGGCCAGCATTTGGCCACAGTTCAAAGACGTGCGATGGTTATTGTTTTTCTTCAGACTGGAACACAACACGGAGTAAAAATAAGAGTTTGGAGTCTTATCCAGTCCGTATGAGATTCTGCCAACATGATTATCCTGAGTAGAAATATCTCAGCATCCCAATTTTTACACTAGCCCTGAAGCAATTAATCAGATTAATCGTGATGAATTGATTATTGAAACAATTGTCAATTAATTTAGTAACCAAATCATTGTTAACCGAAGTAGAAGCCTTTAGATGAAAGAATAACACAATTGCAGCTGCAGTTAACTTTTATAAAATTAAGAAGTTTTTACATATTTGTTAAAACTGCCATCACATTATGACGGTATGAAGTCAGGCAGATAATCTGTGAAAAAGTCAAGCTTTTCTGCCTTCTCCCATTGCTCCCAGTACTAGCTAGAAATAACCAATCAGAGCTAAGAGGTGGTTCTTAGCGCAGTCAATCATGCCCATGTACATGCATCTCCCTGCCCTCTTATTCTCTGAGATGACACAGCTTCTTCCAATAAGCAGAGTTCACTAGAAATGCTAAGGCTACTTAGAATGGCCACCAAAGAAAGGGTATAAATAGTTTTCCTGTAACAGTGAGTTGTTTCTCTGCCTTTAGCACATTTAGCATCGAGTACACGAGGTTGATGGATAGCGCTAAGATCGGTGGTGGAGAGCGCAGCAACACTTCAGATGGCAATAGAAACACAGGGAGGAGGTCTGTGAAAAGATCGATCTTTTCACAGACTATCTGTGAAAACTGATAGTCTGTAAGGACAGTTTTAACAAATATGGAAAAGAAAGCATATTTTTTTAAAAGTTACATGCTGCAACTGTCTGAACGACCACACAAAAAAATTGATTTCAGAAATAAATATTCTAAATTTAGCATCAGGATCTTTTATGTGAATGTGGCCTTTATGTATAAACTATATAAACTCTACACATGACTGTTGTCCAGGTGATAACATTTGCACCAACTCAGTGGCATAAAATAAACAATAAATGTTGCAGAGCACATTATTATGACTATATTAATTGTAAAGCAGTACTTTATCAGCGGTAGGATTAATTAAAGTTTGTATCAACCTTGTTGGCCTTTGTGTTTTGGTCATGTGGTTTTTGTTTGGTTATGTGGCAGTGATGCTACGTAGCATTGTGGGGTAACTGATGGAAGAAAAGAAGCAAAACAGGTGGTGTACATGTGTCCTGGTGCCTAAACTGGAGGAAAATGTATATAACATTAGTAAGTATCAGTATCTTTGGTCATAAAAGCAATCTTAATATCGATATTGTCCCAAATTGGAACTTTGCATGAGGAATATCATGCAAAGTTAGAAACACAATGTTCGATGCAATGACTGAAACTTTTATGCCTCATTAGTTTTGGATCTTTTATGTGTAGAAATGAATATATTTCTAAAAAAAATAATTTACTTTTTGAAGAAACTTTTTAAATTGGTCAAATAGTTATTTCAGGGAAACAATTTTTTTTTTGAAAACCTTGAAATTGACGTACTTTTTATGTTTAAAAGAGACTTATAAATAGGCTCCAGAATTAAAGCTATACAATTTTGTACTGCTTTCATACTTTCAAGCAGTATGAAAGTTTACATGTAGATAATTGTAAAAATTTGAATATTTAATTAGTAGTAGAAATGACAATGGATGGATTAGATTGATTATTGTTTTTTCTGTTTTAATTACTAGCAGTAAAATAACATTTTGTATAAATAAGGCTACAAAGAGAAATTTTCCATTGTAAAAGAAAAAATATTGTTTCAACAGGAACTCACGTCAGCTCTTTAGAGATGAGAGAATGCACAGCATGTCGATGTTTAATCTGTTTACATCACTTTACTGCACATTTGCAATGCATCCTGGGAAACTTATTCCCCTTTATTAAAATTACAGTGATATTAACAACCAGGATGCTGCTCACTTCAGCTCTGAGTGTTAATTATCTGTTATGGTTATTTTTCATATTTTTATTATAATGACCTAATTTAACCAGTGAGATATTTATATGAATACAAAAGTTGGTTCACATTATTTCTAATTTCTTAAAGATCTTGCTGTAATTTATATTATTAATTTAGTTATAAAGCTGATAGCATTAGCATAGCCACTTTGAAGGCTGGGAATGAAGTTAGAGGGAACAAAAATGATATCCAGTGGTACATACTGAATTATGCGCTATTCACAGAGTGTCTTATAACAACATAAACTTTAAGACTTTACACGCTATTATGCATATGATTTTTTTTGATTTACAATATTTATCTGTAGCTAAGCGAAAGTATGATAGCTAATACAAAGAGTTTAATTTTTCTTACAAATTATCAAAACATGTATCTGTGACATTTTGGCCCATTCTGATTGGACAGAGAGAATTAGCTTGAAATCTGTACTTTGACTGGGCCACATGGATACACTTAAATAAAAATGACTCAATTGTAGCAGTGGCTCTATGTTTAGGATGGTTGTCCAGCTAGAAACTCAGTCACCTCACCTCAGTCTTATAACACTTTTCCCCAGGCTTGTCTCAGAGTTTAGCTCCATCCATCGTCCCATCAGCACTGATTTTTTTTTTCTTCTATTTTTAGCATGGTCATTCATACTAATGTTTAAACCTGACCACAATCAGACTTCTGTACTAAAAGTTTATGACTCCAAAGGGACCCACATGCACAGAAGACGAACGTTGACACTCTGTTTACGGAAGTATAAATGTACTCCACCGTCTACGGATCAATTTTAAAGTTCTTGGAGCTGGCAGTATCGTCACAAGATCATAAGACAAAAGAAGGTAAGAAAAAAGAAAGCATAACTAATAGTGATGGCATTCTGTAACTGTTTAGTCATTGTTTACATGTCTCACTACTTTTTGTGCATAATTATGAGGCATGTTTCAAGTCACTGACTCAAAAGTTGGAAAATATGGGACGTATGAAAGTGGCACAAATCAGATTTTTTTGAGGGGTATGAAGATCGTAATCGGGCCGATCAGACCGTCATGAAAAAGTTGGATGTGGGTCGTTTTTGCCTGCTGTGTGAAAAGTCTCACTAATGTCATGTTGGATGCATCCCGGCTCCACGACATCTGAATCAGAAGACTGAATTTCCTACTTGGCATTTCATCAGGTTTAAATATAAAGTGGAAACTTTGGTAATTTAAAGAGAAAAAGACAATAATTGATATAAGTTACAAAAATAATAAAAATCAGGCAAAAGAAAATGTTTCCAAATTAGTTTTCTTCAATATAAATCTAGCAAAACTGTAAGAAAAACTGCAGGTGTGTGTCTGTGTCTGGTGATTTTTTTTTTCTCCATTCGGAGGGTAGAAAATCCAGAAATTTTACTGAAGTAAGAGTTGAAATACTTCAGGATAAAATTAGAAATTAGAAGTAAAAGTAAAAAGTTCAACGTAGTAAAAATACTCCTAAAAATATTTTTTTTCAAAAATGTTACTCAAGTAGATGTAATTGAAAGAATGTAATGAATTACTACCCAATTCTATAATTAGGTGACTAATTGGTTGGACATACAAATGCATGCCACACTCTTCAGATTTAATTTGTTATAAAATGTGAAAACTACATTTTAAAAGTTCATAATATGAGTGATGATAGACCCAAATGCAGAGAGGCAGAGGCAGCTTGTAGGTGAAGAATATGTAATAAAAATGATGAACAAAAATCACAGGGAGCCAAAGCAGAACAAAAACCATACAACAAAGAAAAATGAAAACAGGAAACACAGAGAATAAGCAGGGAAAAATATCAGGTTATAATAAGAGGAACCAGCAAGGAGCGACTGAGAATGAAGTGCTTAAGTACCGGGAGGTTGAAGGCTGAATAAAAGAGCTGAGCTGATGAGCTAATGGGTTGCAGGTGAGGGGAGACAGAGAGAAAGAGGAAATGACGGTAGGGGATCAGAAAATAATCTAAAAAGAATACTAAACATATGAAAAATAAAAACTAGAGCTAAGAAAATGACTAGACACAAGAAATAAACATAACTAGAATCACTGAGAAGGAACTGAACAATGCAGAAGTAAGAGCAAGAACTAATGAACACAAATAATAAGAAAATCCAAAACAAACTCAAACGACCCAATAATTAGACACAATGGTACATTAAATTAATTTGTCATGATGGTCAAACATGAGTGGCCATCATGTGATCCCTGTGACACACGCCGAAACAACACTTCTGAGGATGATTGTGACTCATGTATATTCAGTCGCTCTCACCCTGTTTGTCATCGCGCAGCAGACCTAATTGGCTAACTTTCTTTGTTGCCATGCTGGCCAGATTTCAGATTGTGTGGGAAACATGCTGCCTCTCTCCGCCGCTGACTAGATTACTTATGAAAACAGTGTTATTGAGATAACCGGATCATGTTATTAGAGGAGGACGTGGAAGGAGGTGGTGGGGGGTTGGAGGATGGAGAAATAAAAGCACAATACTGAAGCCGTGCGGCACAGACTGTACACGGCTCTGGAGGCGAAATCAGAAAAATCAGAAACAAAGCAAATCCTGTTTGGTTTTTTCTCCCCGAATCGGGTGTGTATTTAAGGAATGTGTGGGCGTTAGAAGGAGGAATGTAGGACAGAGCTGAAATAAAACCAAAACGCATTGAAAGTGAACAAAACAAACCCCGCCGATGGGGCCGGGTGTGTGTGTGGGGTGTTTACCTGCTCGGGGCCCTGGAAGCAGATCCTGCACTGGGGGGTCCGCAGGCTGCTGGACGTGCTGGTCAGGGACACGGCGTCCAGGCCCACTTGCAGCTTGGGCTCTTTGTCCTCGAACGCCAGGCTCCGGGGCCTCGGGTCGCTGCCGTAGTACTCCTCCTCATCGTCCCGGGAATGGCAGTCGACAAACGGCGGCCAGCCGCAGCCGCCCATCCCCAGACCCCGCATGGCGGAGGAGCGTCGATCTGTGTCTGAGCCGGACTGTCGTGAATCGGATCGCATAAACACCAGGACCTTCAGTTCATTGAAAAACATGCGGATCCGATACTTGAACATTATTATTATCCTTATTATTTGTATTATTATTATTGATACTATTGTTATTATGAATCCTTTATCATCCCCTCTGATGGCATGTGTGTCTAAGCCAATGCGGATGAAAGATTTTCCCGACACACTCTTTCAATATTCATCACTCAAACAAGTCAGCAAGCGCTGTCTATACATGCATCTCCCACCGCACCCCAGTAAACATCACAAACTGGTGTCCATTTTCTTCCACCGCTCCTTCTTTCTTTCTGTTTTCTTTTCTCTTTTTCCTGCAGAAACGCCGCTGGGCTTGCAGCAACCGATATTTATGTATATACAGAGCAGCCTACATGTTGTGCTACCCGAAGCAGAAGACAGCGAGAGAGCGGACTAGTGGAAGAGAGAGCCGCGCAGAGCCAGGGAGCAGAAACAACGACATGCCATCCACACAGTCACATCTGGGACTCCCGACAAGAAACATAATCCAAAAAAAGATTAAATACAAGTTTGCTTCGGATGTGGTTTTGCTGCCTTATTGTCTCTCGATGTCAAATCGTGTTCCTCCCTATTTCGTCGTCTCGTTGCAGCGCCCCTGGTCGGTCCACGAAGAAGAATCGGAGCCATTCCCCTCGACGATCCACGTCGAGATGAAAAACACGTCCCTCAGCGTCCGCATCTTCAGGAGCCCCGTGTTTTCCGCCTTGGCTTCATGTCCGTTTCTGCGGGATCCGCGTCGAAAGAGAGGCGGCAGGGAGGCAAAGAGGAAACGGGACGCAGCGTGGAGGAGAAATCACGCAGCGTGATTATTGGATCAAATATGTGGTGCTGATGAGGCTGTTGGCTCTGGGTTTCTTCCTCGAAATGGTCGGCTTGGAGATTGAACGGAGCGCAGCCGCTACTTCCGGAACAGGGAGGGAGGGGGGCAGCGGGCCGTCGCCTCTCCGCGGCCGTCCGTCCATTCCTCCGGAGGGGGGCGAAGCGCCTCTCGCTGCGCGCCGGGCAGAGCAGAGGGGAAGCCGGGCTGGAGGTTCTGCTGCTGACCGGCGGCCGCTGTCCAGGGTGCTGAAAGCTTCTCCCCACCCCCATTGATGACGTAGACGCCACATGAAATTAGAGCCCCCCACCACCACCACCATGCTGCTCTCAAACAGCGCTGTGATTAAAGTATTCACACCCCATGAATTAGAGA
>NW_006800576.1:161001-166987 GCF_000485575.1 Poecilia formosa | reverse complement strand
TCCATCCATCCATCCATCCATCCATCCATCCATCCATCCATCCATCCATCATGCCTTCCATCCATCCATCCAGAAACAGTTTTTCATGTTGGTCAGATTCACATTTTGATTTTTTCTGACCTTCCTGAACTGGAACAGCGACTTGTTTTGGCTTTGTTTCAGTAATGACTGTTTTCTCGTCTCTTTTCCATAAAATCCATCACTGTGGATGATTAAAACTTGTCCTGTCAGCAGATTCTCCCACCTGAGCTTTGGATCCCTGCAGCTATTCACTGTGTATTAGTTTACCACAGAAAATCCCAGTAAATAAGATGACAAACGATCAGAGTTCCCAGCATAAAGCAATCATCAACAATTAGCAAGGATAAAAAGATGCACACAAAATATGCAGTAATAACAATAAAAGTGAACTCACTGGAGTTTAGTGTATGAGCCCATGCAGTTTCTAAAACTCTGATGTCAAGAGGTCACAGTAATTAGCATATTAAGAGCTGCAGCTGCCTGTTTTTCATTTGCTCAGTATTCCCCACCATGGCAACACCTCCTACAAATATCCCCTGCCTCATTGATCCTGATTGATTACTCCCATTCTGCTTGTTTCATTTATATTGAGGAAAAGTCTTGTTGCTGCAGGTCTCACGTTGTGTGCACAATGCTGCGTTGAGTCGTTTTTAAGCGAGAGGAACCAGGGCTGCGGGATTAGCCTGATAGTTTATTCATCGACCTTCAGCCAGTCAGACGGAGGAGCAGCGAGTTTATTCAACTCACAGTGTTCTCACGGGAGATTTCATCCGACAACAATAAAAAATGTCGTTCCATGTTACAGAAACAAACAGCTTTAGTAGTGTGAGTAATACATGTTTATACTGTGTGGGAGGGCTTTTGTAATCTATTATGATGCTTTGGGACGTTTGAGTAGCAACATTTATTGGTGATGTGGGAAAAAAATTATTTTCCAAGCAATTTCTCCTTTATTCTCTGTTTATTCATCATCTCCTGCATTTTCTCATCAGCGTTTCCTTCGTATTACTCATCAGCTGAAACCAACATGGTGCTGTATTCACTCCAAAAATGTCAACAAGTTTAGAGAAAGGGCCTTAGCTAGGTTAAATGCTAGGCTAAATGAGGCTAAAAGCTACATAGCATTAAATCTCTGACTCGGGTTGAAATTTTAACAGCATGTTCTAGAGATACAGTCTGAAATATTGTGAAGATTAAGAGGTTTCTTTCAAGCAAACACTTAAAAACTGCTGCATAATTTTAATTTTCAGGAGTTTGGATCAGCCAGTTTCAAATGTTTCACCTTCTGACCTGCAAAATAACAAAAGAAACAAAAAAGACAAAGATTTAAAAAAATGATTAGCAGCAACTGATGACATCATCCAGGACATATTACCGTGAAATGTTGACTCTGCTGTCTTAGATTGAGATGTTGGCATGTCTTAACAAAGATGAGACAGTCTTCAGTCAGAGGCTTCTTTAGATTTGTTGAAAGACTGACTGTTACTGGAGATCCTTCCTGCCTACAGTATCACCATTCACAACATTTCTTTTAGGATACGTGGATGTTATGAGTTATGATAACATTAACTATTACGTTTTGGACAAGTAAAGCAGTTTTGAATTGAATTTGACTTGTTTGATTTAAATTGAAATGTTTGAAAACTAAAAATCTTTAGTTTAAATTGGAGGTGATTTGGGTTTCACAGAAGGGAAGGAGGATTCCAGGTATGAAGGCTTCCACCTTTATGTTAACCGCTTCTACTTTACTCTCGTCACCAAGAGACAAATCTCACAACTAGGGCTGAAACGATTCATCGACTGTTAAAATAATTGTTAACTAATTCAGTAATCAATTAATCGTTAACTGGAGTACAGACTCAAAAAATAAGCCAATCTGCTGAAAGAACAACACACTCAAAACAGTATTTAAGCTAAGTCAGCGCAAAAATATACTGCATAAAAAAATACTTTTTTTGAAGTAGTTGAAGTATTTTCGTGCTGCAGATGCATCCTTTGCTACAAATGATCAAATGTTCACTAAGGACCTGCTGTTACTGCATTTTAGTGAATAAAAAATGTATTTCTTATTTAAAAAAGACTTAAATTATTTATTTATTTGCATATTTTATTTATTTCTAACATATATAAAAATGTTTAAATAAAAATGTGTAGAATGTGCTGTTTTTAGAAAAAAAAGATTAATCAATAAATCGTCAGAATAATTGATAACTTAAATAATTGTTAGTTGCAACTACAAACATTAAGCTCTCTATTTCTGAAGACATGTGCATGTTAGTAGCTGCATTAAAGCTAAATTTGACGAAAATATATTTAATTTGTTGCCTGCCTATGGAACATTTTGTTGTTAAAGTCGGGACAAAGATTTTAAGTGTTCTGACCTCCAGAAGACGCCTGGCAGCGTCTGCTCAGGTCCATCACTGATGGCCCTTATTGACCTGTTTGTCTCTCTTCACAGATGGGAATGATTTACTTTCCTGTTTGTCTTCACAACGCTGCGAGAAGCATTTATGCTCAGCTCCATTAAATCTGCACAGTGTTGATGTGAACAGGAACAAACCACATTCCTGTTTCTGCAGCTAAACTCTTTCACTTCAGAGCTACAGCTTTTCTCCCGGTCGTTTGGCGAAACCTGAGCAGTTTGTGCACAAGCAGCCGACTTTAAAGTGTAAGAACTAAATAAAATTAAACATGGAGAGTAAACAGAGTTAGCCTGATTTATCGCCAATAAAAGAAACAGCTAAGAAATATTGATCGTCCCCAGGGAAGCAATTAACTGAACAGACAATTAAAGCAGGACTGACCTGAGAAAACAGATGTTTATGGTTGGATCTGAAACTCTGGCAGTGAAGAAGACAACCTTAGTTTGCTAAAGGCTGTTGAACAGTTTAACGGATCTAAGGGATCGCTACTGAAGGTAATTGAATCATTTCTCTGTAATTAAGCACATAAATAATGTATTACTGACAGAGGAGGGGAAATTTTACTAAGAACTTTGCATAAAACTGAACTGTGACCACAATGGTTTTAGATCTTTATCTTGAAAAGTTTCATTCATAATAAAAAAAACAACTTTCACTGGACTTTGTGTTTACAATGCTGATTTCAAAACAGCCTGTTGATGTAAAACTGCATTAGATGTGGTTTAAGTCATTTTTGCAACAACATACAGGAGAAAGAATAGTTTCAGAAATATCAATAATTTTTAGCTGAGTAAGGAAGGTTTCAAAGTGTCCAAAACCTCTTCAGGATAATCTCATTGAGAAAAAGTGCTACAAAAAAATCAAGTGCCACCAGTGCAGAGCTTGTTGAAACTGGGTGGTCACTGCAGGGGTGTGAGTGCAAAAATGTAGTTAAATTAGTTGAGATTGAAGTGAATTAATTTTGCTTTTGTTTTCTTTATTGTGATCCAAAGAAGAAACTGAAACTACCATAAGGTCAGAACAGATGATATGTTATTTTAAATTCTTAGATTTGGATCAGAAAAATAAAGAAATTTGCAAAGTTTATCTTCATTATAAAAATAAACTGTGAGTTTTCTCATCTGAATTACCAAAACATTTCCTTCAGAGCGTCTCTTGTTCTGCTGGTTTAGATCAGATGTTTGGTTTCTCCTTCGTCCATCATCACTCTGCTTCCTCCACTGCAAATAGATTACAGAAAGAAAGCTGAGCTGGAGATCCTGGAAGCAGGAATGGAGACGAGTTTGAAGCTCCTCCACTGGCAGTTTGTTGAACATTGAGCTTTAAACCTGTCAGAAACCATGGAGACATGATGAAACACAGAAGAGCTGCTCAGATGTTCAACCTTCAAATAAATGAACAAGAAATGTAGAAATAGACGTCTGACAGAAACGTTTAGCAGAAACTCAGTTTGCTGTGAGTGGAGTTAAAGTTTTACAGCTTCTATTTAAGAGATGCATTATCAGAAACACTAAACTAGACAGATAAGAATATAATGCAAACTTTGAACTATCTTGCTTAATTTTTTTAAAACTGTAAAGGAATCAGATGTTAGAGATCAGAGTTTTAGTGACTCAGTCAGTTGTTTTGGTCAGAAATTAGTTGTGAAGACCTGGAGTTGGGGCTTATCACACTGGAGACTGTGCAGAGTTCTGTAAACCCAAATAGATTTTCTCTCTGTTGTTGATCAGGCTTCATCGTTCTGATGTCTCTGTTGTTTTGATCTTTATTTTTCTGGTCTCATCGTATTTCTTTTTAGTCCCAGGAGCCATAAAGGAAATTACTGTTGATGTTTTCTTTCGTTATTTTATAACAAAAATATTTCTCTACATTAAAATCTAAACTTTTCTGGTCTCTAACATTTTTGCTTTAATATTTGTATTAAAGTATTTTGATGTTGTTGTGGTTCTTGTTTAAATCATTTAAGATTGAGGTGAACTAATTTCATTTTCTTTATTGGAGTCCAAATAGGTATACAGAATACCGTAACTATCCAATTAGATCTGATGCTGTGTTTCTTCTAAACCCCTTAAACAGATCAGAAAAATAAATGTCTGTTGTTCTGCATCTTTGACTTCCTTCAATAAAATAAATTACAAAGAGATTTACAACGTTTCCCATTATTATTACAATAAATTGTGAGTTTTCTCATCTAAATTACCAAAACATTTCCTTCAGAGCGTCTCTTGTTCTGCTGGTTTAGATCAGATGTTTGGTTTCTCCTTCATCCATCANAATTACCAAAACATTTCCTTCAGAGCGTCTCTTGTTCTGCTGGTTTAGATCAGATGTTTGGTTTCTCCTTCATCCATCATCAACACTCTGCTTCCTCCACTGCAGAGAGATTACAGAAAGAAAGCTGAGCTGGAGATCCTGGTACAATGAATATTTTGCTTAATTTTCTGAAACTATAAAGGAATCAGATGTTAGACATCAGAGTTTTAGTGAGTCAGTCAGTTGTTTCGGTCAGAAATTAGTTGTGAAGACCTTTACATGTTTTACATCCAGAGCCCTCCTCTTCCTGTAATCTGATATCCCTCCCTCTTCTTTCTGGTTTCAAAGACGCCTTAAAGCTGAAGGTAGAAGCTGATTGGCTGCAGCCTCTCTGCACTGACACCTGATTGGTAGATCAGAGCTCAGCCTTGTTTTCCTTCTCAGGAAACGAAACTAACACACTCACTCTGACGGAGAGGAGAAATGGAGCAGCAGGCAGGTCAGCTGGACCCAGAAACTTTCTCCTGTTCCATCTGCCTGGATCTACTGAAGGATCCGGTCACTATTCCCTGTGGACACAGCTACTGTATGAACTGTATTAAAAACTTCTGGGATGGAGGTGAGAAGAAGAAAATCTGTCCTCAGTGCAGGAAAACCTTCACACCGAGGCCTGACCTGGAGAAAAACACCATGCTAGCAGCTTTAGTGGAGCAGCTGAAGAAGACTGGACTCCAAGCTGCTCCTGCTGATCACCGCTATGCTGGACCTGAAGATGTGGCCTGTGATTTCTGCACTGGAAGAAAACTGAAAGCCATCAAGTCCTGTTTAGTCTGTCTGGCCTCTTATTGTGAGAAACACCTTCAGTCTCATTATGATGTGGCTCCTTTGAGGAAACACAAGCTGGTGGAGCCGTCCAAGAACCTCCAGGAGAACATCTGCTCTCGTCATAATAAGGTGATTGATATCTTTTGCTGCACTGATCAGAAGTGTATCTGTTATCTCTGCTCTGTGGATGAACATAAAGGCCATGACACAGTGTCAGCTGCAGCAGAAAGGACTGAGAGGCAGAGAGAGCTGGAGGAGAGACGAGGAAACATCCAGCAGATGATCCAGGACCAGGAGAAAGATGTGAAGCTGCTTCAGCAGGAGGTGGAGGCCATCAATCGCTCTGCTGATAAAACAGTGGAGGACAGTGAGAAGATCTTCACTGAGCTGATCCGTCTCCTCCAGAAAAGAAGCTCTGAGGTGAAGCAGCAGATCAGATCCCAGCAGGAAACTGAAGTGAGTCG
>NW_006800576.1:144062-160510 GCF_000485575.1 Poecilia formosa | reverse complement strand
TTTTTCCCCACATGGGGCCCACCTAGGCATGCTGGCTGTTTCTTGACCAACAAAACATGTCCAGTTCTTCAAACAAGCCTTCAAGCTGAAGGTAGAAGCTGTAGAAGCCTCACTGCACTGACACCTGATTGGTAGCTGATTCTACAGCGTCTCTGAAACCATGACTCTCCTCCACAGAGTCCAGACCAGATTCACTCAGCCGCTGCTGGCTGGAGTTTGGGTCGGTATAGGATCTGCAGAGTTCTGTAAACCCAAATAGAATTTTCTCTGTTGTTGATCAGGGTTCATTGTTCTGATGTCTTTGCTGTTCTGTTCTTTATTCTTCTAGTTTAAATGTAGTTCTGAGGTCCGGGGTCCATAAAAAAATCACTGTTGATGTTTTCTTTCATCCTTTTATGACAGAAATATTTCTCTACATGATAATCAAAACTTTTCTGGGCTCCAATATTTATTTATTTATTATTTTTTTTTGCTTTAATATTTGTATTATTATCTTTCGATGGTTTTCATTTAAATCATGAGAGTGAAGTGAACTGATATTTTTCTGTTTTCCATATTGTGATCCACATATATATGCTGAATTCACCATCCAATTAGATCTCATGCTATGTTTCTTTTGAACTCCTTAGGCAGATGAGAAAAATAAGTATTTGCTGTTGTGTATCTGACTCAGTAAAATTACTTAACTACACAGAAATTTGCAAAGATTCTCTTTCTTAAAATAAATTGAGTTTTGTCCTGCAATGGATTGGCGACCTCTGCAGGGTGTGCCCCGCCTCTCGCCCGTTGACACCAGGAGATAGGCACCAGGGGCCTCTTGCATAAAAGAGTGCACAGTTTTCACACTAAAACTGGGCATGCAGACAAATTTAGAAAAGTGTGGCACACAGACCAATGTGTTACATCTTTATGAGACAAAAAACAGAGGAAAAGTTTACCTTTGAGTGAGGTTGTAGGGTTTAGGTAACCTACCATACCCTAATTCTGAGATCAAAATCTGAATTTTGAGTTTAATTTCAAAATTCTGAGTTAATAATCAAAATTCTGAAATTAAGGTCAAAATTCTGAGATCAAAATTAGAATTCTGAAACTAAAATCAGAATTTTGAGTTTAAGGTCTAAATTCTGAGTTTCTGAATTCTGAGATTGAAATCAGGTCTTTGATATTAAAGTCAACAGTTTGAGGATGAAAAGAAAAATAAAATCTGGGTTTAAAGTAAGAACTTTGAGTTAAAATCATCAGAATTCTGAGATTAAACTTTTATTAATTTATTTTTTCTCTCTCTAATGTCCCTACTCTTCGGCGTACGGCAGATTGAGCAGATATTGGTGAACTACATTTATCCGATCAGAGTGAATATTTACACGGCTTGTAAGAAATCCAAACATTCATCAGATAACATCCTGCTTTCCGTCGCGTTTTTTAATTCAGCCTCATGATAAGCGATGTATAATTAATCGCGCCCATATAGGAAGTGGCCTATTTCTGTGATATAAGGGACCAAATGTTTTAAGATCCTGTCTTCCAGAGCCCGAGCTATATTGGTGAAAGAACAGATGGCCGTCCCTGTTGGTGCGGCTCTCCAAACTAATACACCCGGCATATGGGCCTGCATCACAAGGTGTGGACGGGCACCATGCTGACAGGACAGGGCGGTCCATATCCGCCGGAAACGTTGCAGACTCGCATATTTTAGCTGCCCGGGTGGATGCAACGACAGAGATTAGGTCTCCTCTAAAGGTTGGGTGAGAGATTATCCTCATTCAGAGCCACCTTGGTTGAAAGGTGTGGAGATAATTTCAATGTCTCCCTGTCGGAGCGCACTTGAGCTCTCCTTCTGTCGACTCCACACATTCCTGGACCCGTCCCAACTGATAGGATTATCAGACTTTAAAAAAAGAAAGAAGAAAATCTCAGAGTGGATTAATTTCACACCTGGCAGGTCGATAACATCCACACCTGAGCTGGGATGACAGGAGTAGAGGACGAAAAGCACCTGAGCATCTAAATCCTTTGTGTTTCTGCAGGTATTTAACTGATACCCTCTACCGCCATCATGTGGCCAAACGGGAGAATAGTCCGCTGTTATTCTGCAGTTTTAAAATGCCAGATTAATCCAGATGAAATTACGAGAATAATACAACAAAAACAAAGAATAATGTCATAATAATATGACCATAAAGGCGTAATTTTAGCAGAATAAAGTCGTAGTAACAGACAGTTGCTTGTACAATAGCATCAAAGTCACTTAGAATAAAGTCATATTAAAAAAATAAAGTCAGATGAAAATAAAGGTATAATATTGACTTCGGTCTCGGAATATATTAACATTAATAATATATGATACTAATACATTTATTCTCAGAATAAAGTCAAAATAATACAGGACTAAAGTAGTATTACAAGAACAAAGTCATATTTTGACTTTATTCTCATAATATCATGACTTTACTCTCATATGAATTGTTTGTATTTTTGTTTTTCTTAGCCTGGCATTAATATTCTATTGTAAGTCATTTTATCTTTATTTTTAGTTTCACATCTTCACTCTTAAATAAAACACCCAAGTGGACTAAATCAGAAAGAACTCCTGCTTTAAGGATGGACTAATAAATTTAACCTAAAATATTTAAATGGTTTGCATTTTATTGAACATTTTAAGTGTTTTTCAGCTTTAATTGAAACTTTATTGAAAAAAAAAAATCAAATTTAGATTTTAGGAAAGGCACTAAAGATGATGGCTCCTAATTTATTGTGGTCTCTTTTAAGCTAATTTTAGTATTTATGTATGACATTTTATCTCCCTATGTTGGGTTTTAAATCGTTTTAAAATGCAAATTAACTAAAGGTATAAATATTATGTCATGTTCTGTTTTTGAACATAACTTTGGAGTTGAAATCACCCCAAAATCCAGATAAATTTCTAAATTTTCCATTTCTTAACCTTAAACTATCGAGCTGGAATGTGACAAAATGTGAAACACCTTTCAAAAACTAGACATCAAGACAGAAAACAAACAGTTTTCCAGTTTAAAGTTTTATTATTTGGAAAATTAAGTCTCAAAAATTCATACATTTCAATAACAAGTGCACAGAAATTCAAAGTGGATACATGTAATATATGGCATTAGGGTCTGTCAGAACATTTACACCAAGTCCAAATCAGCAGCAAGAAATCCACATCAGCAAAGATGACAGGTTCAAGTAAGACATTTCATTACAGCTCGCATTAGTCCTTTAAGTTAAAATCAAACATAATAATAAAAACACATGAGCAGGAAATGTCACATACCGAGGAAAATTATAACAACATCTGCTTAATGTGCACTAAACTTAAATAGATTCTAAAAATATCCAACAGGCATTATTCGTATATTTTTACAAAGCATTTAACACTGATGAATACAAAGACTGATGGCAACAGAAAAAAAACAACACTAGTTGTTTTTGAGGGTTTTAAAATAGCAACAAGGAGCACATTATCACAATTAACACAATAAAAGAAAAAGATTTGCAAAAATATGGAGAGTGAAGAGTGCCAAATTATAATAAACCGTGAAATAAATATTTAAATTTGTCACTAGTCTTAAAACTGGGCATAAACACAGAAATGTGTCTCAATTACATCGATTTTAAATTATTTTAAATTAACTTAGTTTCACCTGTAGAACTCAGTGGGTGGGATTAGGTGAGACTCTGGCATCTGATTGGCTGCTTCAACCAGCCAGTTAAGACAACTTCCTGTAAGTTTGATTTGATTCTGAGTCAATATTTACACTGGAAATGCAGAAATAATTTCAATAAATTGTTGTAATTTATTTACTACAAGCTGTGGGTGAACAACTCCAGCATCTATATTTCTAGTTTGGGCTTAAATATCTCTAATAATTTCACCAAAGGTCTAACTGTGACGCTGCTACACATGTTAGCACCACTAACACCAGCTAGCGCTCTCTTTTAACTTATTTCAGACCAAATGAGAAGTAGAAAGGCTGGAGATGCTCATCCTGAAAGTGTTTAGTAAATAATTTATTAAAGTTATTTATTCACTTTCCACTGACAATATTGACCCAGAATGACAGTAAACCTTGAAGAAGTTGTCTTGAGCTCTTAGCCAATCAGACATCATGGTTTCCACTAATCCCGCCCATTGAGTTTAATGAAATTTACAGTTTAAATTAAATCACGATCAGCAGAAGAACATGACATAATTATATATGGTTTTTAAAATAAAATCAATACAATTAATTGTGGCACATATAATCAATTCTATTTTTAACAAACTCCTGTTTTTATTTTCAATTTAAAAAAATGAAAAACATTTAATAATTATTTCCATTTATTATTAATAAAAATGGTAGTAGTATTAATTATATTGTAGTTAACAGCATTATTATTACTATCAATATTTTTATTAATGTTGTCATTAACAGTAATATTAACTATTACTGTCATAGCAATAATAGTTATTGCTATAACAACAATTATTATTGCTGTTAGCAACAACAGTATTGTTAATATTTTTGCCATTACTCATTTCTGTTTTAGTGTTTTATTGATGTCTTTTGTACTTTCCATATTTTGAATGTTCACTGATTTTATCAGCACTTTGTCACAGTTTGTAATATTGTCATTAAAAATAATAACGTAAATAATAATTTAGTTGTTAGTAACAATAACAAAAATTTATTTATTCATTGTAATTTGGCACTCTTCAGTCTCCATATAAAAAAAAAAGCCACTTTGGCTAAAATATTTTATTTTTATTTTCCTGAAATAAACGACATGAATCCGTTTTCGCTGTGATTTCCTACGGTTGCAGGATCTAAACTCCACGCCGCTGCTCAAACACACGACTACTTCTGCCGATCCACCGAGCGTTTCGGTATCTTAAATAAGAATATATGTACAACATGAAGGCTGCAGTCTGTGGCATGTGAATGTCGCTGACTGAAAGTTAGCTGGCTCAGTTACAGTTCACAAACATCTGAAACTAACCCAAGGGACGAGCAACTGCTACCTAAAAATCTACCTCCTAGGCTCCCCGCCAACGCGTTTGGGGAGTAAAATAATTACACTACTTTACATCACCGCTTCAACGCCTCGTTTTCCATCGCATCGTTTGGCGCATTTCACCGACAGAGGGGAACGTTAGCCGTTACTACGCTAGAGACAGGAGGAACGTTTCAAGGTGCATACAGGCTATTAGTGATGGAGTCGGTTTGCATGTGTGTGTGTGTGTGTGTTGGTTGGGTTTGGGGGGGAACATGCAGGACCTCTGGGACTCAAATCAAGGCTGAACCAGCAAGACTCCACCAGCGTTACCAGTCATCCGTTCATGCACGAGTATCCAGTTCTGAGTGGGTTGTTGTGGTTGTGCGTTTTGTGCACTCGTCCATTCTCTCTCTCTTTGTGTGTGTGTGTGTTGTACCAGTGTGTCTGCAGGAAAAACAAGTGTCTGCTGCGGGACTCGAGGGGCAGACTATAGGAAAGCACTCGGGTTTGCTCGAGGATCCTTCTGGTTCCGGTAGCGCACGGCGAGCCACACGCCGAGGATCTGAGGTAAGAGATGAGACGTTAACGAGACGCAGCGTCCATCAGCAGGAGGACAAGAGGACAACGGGGCAAGACAGAAACTCTTAATATAAACATCCACTATGACCATATGAGACATTTTCATGAGGAACAGAGGGAGGGAGGATGGATGGAGCTAAACGCAGCGTCTCTACTCAGGGTGGAGCCGTAAGCAGCATCCGGCGTGTTGGGAATCAAACTCACCTCCGAGAAGCTGAAGAAAAGTCCGACGCCCCCGAGGATCTTCAGAGCTTCTGCTGCATGATTCAGCATCTTATCCCCGCAGCTTGGACAGATTCCTTCAGCTTTGCATGGCTGGAGGGAAAAAATACAAACTTTAAATTAGTGTTTCTTACAGGATGGGTCAGATTTTTAATCTGTATTTTTCTCTTATTTATTAATAATTAAATGAAGCAGGTAAAATAAGTATTGTACACATAATTTTTCAAAGAAGCTAGATACATAAGTTTGTCACAATAAGCAATTAATTCCATGATAAATTATACTAGATATACCTTGAGCTTTTGTAAATATTGGAATAAATGTTTGCCTCTTACTTTTATTTTTTTCTAAACAGTATGGTCTAGCTGCAGCCCTAATGGATTACTTTAGCTGAAACAAACACCAACAGCACCTTTAGAAATATAAAATTGTACGTATTTTACCTGCAGTATGTAGTAAGTGTAAAAATAAACTGTTTTCTTCTGGACCGCAGAGAATAAAACAAGAGAAATTACATTTCATACTTACAGCGTGGCAGTTTTTCACGTCCTCTTCAAACTGTGAGCGGCTTTTGGAGACGTTCAGCAGGCCGCAGCAGTCCAGTTGGTCCTCCAGGTTTACCTTGGTTTTATTGTTCAACATCCCCCAGGTGGAGTTCAGAAGAACCACCTGGAAATTTAAAAATTAACAGACAGAATCTGTGTTTGTCATCAGGGATAAATACCGTTTGTTACCCATTTGAACTCAGACAGGATGTTTGCTAACCTGCTGTCCGCGGTTCATCGCCAAGCAAGAACAGGAAACGCCAAACTGGAAGAGGAAAACGATGAAGAGGATGACCATGTACTGGGGGAAAAAAGTTAAGGAAACGATGCAGAGGCATAAAAATTACTGACCTACGAAGGCCAGTCACAATAACAAATATTAATGCACAATAAACATGTAAAGTTATGTTTATAGGGAGGGGATGTGAAAATTACTGTATGTGAATAACTTAGGATTTTTCATGTTTGTAGAGTTGAAACAATCAGATTAATCATGATTATTTGTGATTGTGATTAATCAATCATTGAAATAACCGTCAACTAATTTAATGATCAATTAATCATTAACAGTAGGTCTGTGATGACAACAAATCTTTCAGGACAATAATTTGTATAAGCAGTTATTGCAATAAAAGATAATATTGTTATTTTGAAACCATTTTCAAGTAATATAATGTGATAATAATTCAAAAACACATTAAAAAGATCAATAACCTTTAAATTCTAACGAACATTTAACATTGGAACTGGAAGACACTTAAATATACAAAATAAACAAAAAAATAAAAACAAAATGAATTATGAAATCTCTGTTAAACTGTACAAAAAAAAGTAGACTTGTGTAGCAACTAGATGTTTTTACTCAGTTACATTTATTTAAGTAACTTTACTATTATTATTTCTAAATAACTATGTTTTCGTCCATCTGATTAGGTAATTTAAAAATATTAAAATATGTATATTTTGAACAGTTACTCAGTTCTTGAGTAGAGATTTCACAAAATACTTTTTTTAACTCTTACTTGAGTAATTTCTTGGATGGATAAGTTTTACTCGAGTACAATTTTTCAGTATTTTACCCACCTCTGAAAAAAAAGGCTACTTGAGATGAAAACACCAGACTAAACACTTTTGCCATCCAGTTTTTGGTAGAAAGAAACAAAAAAATAAAATAAAATAAATCATACAAATGTAAATGATTGAGCTCGATTTAATTTATCATGCGATTAATTGATTTATCGCTTCTTGCATTTGAGTCCAGAGAAAGGATACAAAGAAAAGCATGACTTGGTGGTGGTGAATGGCTCCGACGAGGCCAACGATGGCGATGAGCAGCAGGAAGACGCCCACCGCTATGACACCGCCGATGATGTGGATGCTGGACACCAAGCCGAAGCCTTTCCCCCAGACTGCCACTCCGATGAGCAGCAGCCCAACCAGCTGGAGGACAGAAGGAGAGAAGTTAACCACGGTCAGCTGAGGAGCACGAGTACGACTGGAGTTCAGATCACGATGTTTCAGAGATCTCACTGCTCACTCAAACAGCTTTTCAGAGACGCCTGTGCACCTTAAAACGTCTCAATTAAAGCTCTAGATATGAGCCTTTTGAATTAAAAATAGAAATAAAACAATGAAATACTGTTTTTGCTCAATGTAATTAGCTGAAGTTGAATAAAAAGAAAGTTTACAGCTTCTGCAGTCATTAGGAGTGACTCAGTCAGATATGAGCATTGTGACTCAGTCACCAATAACATGCCTGAGTGAAGCACGGGTCTTGATTGCGTCAGGAGTTTTTAGGGAACACATGCTCAAATGGGACATCCAGCTCCGTACGTACTGCTAAAACCTGCTGTACATACGCAGTTTTTAAAGAGTTATGAAGTATTTTAAGGTAACTTCACTACAATTTGTAATATTTAAATGTTTTACTAGGCCTGTCACAATAATTATTTTTGCTGGACAATAAATTGCCCCAGTAATTATTGCAATACATGATAATATTGTTGTTCTGAGATAAACAATCTTTAATTTTGTAGAGAACACTTAACACTGGAACTAAAGTTATCTTGAACAACCAAAATACAACAAAACATCCAAAAGCAATAAATAAAACAGCAATAAAAACAACAAATAACAGAAATTATAAATAGAATTGATTGTGATTTGTCTAAACAAAATTGCCCTTAAGAAAAACTAAAATGGAATTATCTAGCTCATTTGAATTCATGTGATTAATTGATTAAGGTCACTGATCTTAAAGGGTTCAGGAACAGACAAAAATAAGTTTCACATTTTCTGTTTGTGCGAATTATTTTGGCCTGGAAGGAAATTTTAAACATTACATGAGATAGCATGTTTTTATAATGATAGTAATTATATTCACGCTTTCCAAATTTGTCGGTGACAGTTTGCTTTTTATAAACGTTAAAATAGATAAGCTATAAATCACAACATTCTCAAATGTAATCACAGCCAAGCAGTGGGATTCAGACTGAGTGAAAGTGTGTGAATTTGGTATTTTAAATGCTTAATAACTTACTAATTATTTATGAGATGTAGTTATACTTTTGCAACACTTTTTCAAGAACATCTACAACAAAAACCAACTGATTTGACTCATCTACACAAGCTTTTCTGTTTGTCATAAACAGAGATTCTAAAAAGAAATTATAGATATAGATACTTTTTTAGATTTCTTTAATGTTAATTAAGTTAGATAGCAGCTGCAGATGTTTGAATGTTTGAAAGTAAATGTTCTAATGTGACCTAGATATGTGTTCTAGTTTGCTTTAAAGGGTTTTTCAAATTCAATTAAAAAATACTGCATTGATCCCAAAAGTTAATTAAATAAAACATAAAGCAGTTCCTAAGCAAATTTCATATTTAGGGAGACAAAACTATAAAATTACAGCTTTTAAGTTCAATAAAATGACAATTATATGTCAGTATCACAATTAAAAACATTCTAATCAATACAAAACGCAATATATTAATCATCATACCATATTCTTCAATAACAAAAATGGAATTCAGGCTGAATCTAGAACTGTAACAAGATAATTAAACTATTTTCTTATACCACCAAATGTAGTTCATGGATTGGAGATTGTTTGTTGGACGCATCATGACTACCTAACCTTTTCAAAGTAAACAGAGATATAAATCACCTGAAAATGGCCAGATTTAAAAAGCTGCTGATGTCAAAGGTTTCATGCATGTCACCGGTGTCACTTCACGTTTCCTTCGAGATTAAATCTGGGTGAGTCTGTTATGACGTAGGCAGATTAAATCAAATTAAGACCATCCTGTGTGACTGTTACCACAAAGATAACCAATTTAAACACGCCAGTCGCTCAGCTGATGGCCTCGCAGCTTAGGGTAGCGCTGGTTTGCATAACGGCTACTGCTAATATGCTAATGTTAGCCTCTACTCTACGTTTCTATCCAGAAGCAAAAGCTATACACAAACTGGGAGTTTCAATAAATGAGCAAAATACATACCATTCACTTATGAACAAGAACCAGAGCGCATGTGAAATAAAACGTTTGCATAATCAGAACTTTCTTGAACGCTGTGAGCTAAAATAGTTACCTAGCTCGCTTGCTAACTGGTTAGCTTTTGGTCAGCATTACGCCACTTCATTCAGCGGCTGCCGCTTAATATCAAATCGAAACTTATCATCTGTGTCAACACTCACCATGTAAACAACATTCAGGGAGCAGAGGGCGTTTTTCGAACAGGTGAAACCGCCACAAACCATATTAGAAAACGCTACAGCCTTCAGACGAGATGAACAATAATGTCTGCTATGCGGCTCTGAGCTGCGCCGACGTCTTCTGGACTCAAACAGCGGAGAGGGCGTGGCTGATTGCGTCAAACTGACGTCTGACGTCAGATTCTGACGTCCCCCCAAAACCCGTTTCTGTTTTTTTAAACATCCTTCCGTGAGGTTTCGTTGAAGTGGATGTGTCGCTATAATCGAAAAGGTTTATCTAAGTTCCTCAACCTGACATTAACTGACCTTTTCTACACGCAACGCCGTTTTTCTTTCTGTTTTTTAAGTCAGGTTTTTAATTTCGACACGTTCTGAAACTCTGTGGGTTTATTTTTACTGCTTACTGATGGAAATCACACGGTATACCAAAGTGTTGGTGTTATTGTTAAATTATCGGGTTAACCCTACATATAAATAGTGACGTTTTAAGTGTTTATTTATTTATTGTATCTGTATTTTTTAATTGTTTTGTTTGTTTTTACCTTCTGCCAGTTTTTTATCAGACTTAAAGCAGACTTTTAGATTTGAACCCATAAAATAAGTGTAACAATTTGGGCAGAATGTAATCCATATATCTGTGTTGAAGTTCAATTCAATTCAAAAATACTTTATTCATCCTAAATGTAACCTAAATTTTGTCCCAGGATGTTGTGCACTGCTGCAGCAGTCAGTCTCACAACGTATTTAAAGAAGCCTCTGAGGAAAGAATGTTGCCGTATGAGTCTTATTCATGTCATGAGATGTTCGCAGCTCAGTTTCTGGGCAGAAGAGATGATATTCCAAATGTTATTGTAGAATATTGATTTATGACGTCATTTAATTTCTCTTGAAGTTAAATTAAGGAATTAAGGTTTCTTTTATTCATTATAGTCCTGAACATTATATTTGCCAACCAAAATTCTTTATTAAGCTATAAAATCATTTTAATGGCCTCAATAATTAATTTTTTACGATGAAACAATCCGGTCTCAAGAGACCTGCATAAACAAATATCAACAGTATGCTGAAGCTATATTTTAAAAACAATGATAGGAGAGACTGATGAGGTCATAAGGTCATCAAGTGTGCTTCAGTTTTAATGTTGTTTTTGCAGATGGTTTCACATTTTGGTATATGGTTGGATTCATGTTAGACCCTGTTATTATAACGCCTTTTTCAGCAAAACATCCCCAAACCATGATACCTCCACCTCTATTCTTCAGATTTGGAAAGACGAGAATGTTGGTTGTTGTTTATGTAAAACTGATTTGTTCTAAAATAACTCAGTCTATGTTCTCTCTAAAAAGACGTTTGCCAAGTTAAATTTATGCTGTCTCTTTCAGAGCGATTTTAGTTGTCACATTCTGAATTTTCTACTTTCTCTTTTGGTAAACTTCAGTTGCAGACTCACTACATTTTCAGGGTTGACGTGCAGAGGAGAGCACAGTTTGAAACAGGGAAGTGATTTCAGTTGGGCTCAAACCTGCAGAGGAAGCTGAACACGTTGCCATGATGTGACTTTTGTGGTTTAGAAAGAGAGAGAAAGCGTGAGAGAGCGACACCCTGAGTTGACTTCACATCGTCCTCTGGTGCTTCTTCGTCTCAAGCTCGAGTTCTTCATGTGGAACCAGCAGCCGGGAGTTCAAATGGGCTGAAGCATCTCACTGCTTCGGTTCACGACTTATCTGTGCGTGAGGATGACCAGCAACGTTAAATCAGCTTCCTCCTCCGCGATAAAAGCGGAGATCAAGAGGTATGACTCCCTCCAGAGTGCAATCAACAGACTCTTCAAGCAGTTTGAGAGAGTGGAGAACCAAACTCTGCGCTCGGGCCTTAAAGTTTACCTCCACAGCATTCAAGGTGAGCTAACCTTTAATTAGCATTATGAATCACTTTTAATTATCTCAGTCTGCATGAGGAACACAAAAAGCTGTTCGAACTTCATGAAAGTTTTCATTTGACATAATAACCAGGAAAAAACGGCATGCATACATCAGCTTCATTACTCTTTTAATCAGCCTTCTTGGTGTGGTGCAAGGAAATAAGACTGTGTGGGTGATTGATATCTTCCTTTCAGCTTCCTGTCACCGTCTGTGTGACTCGGTGTGTTTTCCTGAGGCTAAGGTGTTCGGGTTTATTCTCAGTCCTCTCTGATCGTGAAAATAAATCGCCTCTTGGTACCTATTTTGCATCGGCATTAAGCATCAGTCGGCCTCTGGACATAGGGAGACTAAATGGCAACATCCTTTAGCAGCCATCGCCATAGTAGCGAGATGAAACCTGCTGTGTGGCCTACTTCCTGTCTGCCAATCTGCAACTGCCCTCAAAGCCACTTCCTCTCATACAAGCAGGGCTTTTACTTGAAGCTGATCAGTTTTACATCACATCCTTGCATTGCTACTTCCTATATTCTTGTTAAAGTGACAAATGTGACACAGATAGATTCTTTAGAAATGAACGTCACATTTTCTTTTTCCATTTGTTTGCAGAGGTATCGCGTGTTTGACCTTCAGAGGAGGGAAGTTCTCAAATTGGACGGCTAAAAATTATAAACGCTTATTGGAAAGCTGAAAAAAATGTACTTCCAGTATTTGTCTGTGATCTCATCAATGAAGTTTGATTTTGCTGCAAGATGCATTATAGCCTCTACATTTATTTGTAGTTTAAGTTAGCAGCAACTTTTAATTCTTTAGAAATGAACTGCAAGCAGGCAAAATCAAGTTAGCTTGTGAACAAAAATCCTTTAGTAATACATATTTCATTTCATTTAAATAGTGTCACTGCAGGATTTTCTGGCTGAACTTTATATTTATGCTACAGATTTAATCTTTTGTACCACCTTAGAGTTCATAAGAATTTCTTATGTTTTGTGTGTTTTTTTTGTTCCAAAATTAACCATTTTAGATGCAAAGTGCAGTTTTCAAATGCAGAATTTATACCTCACCTTTTTTGCAGAACTGTTTTGCTTTATCAACATTGGAGGGTTTTTTGGATGAACGGTCAAGTTCATTCAAAAGCAGACACAAAATCTAAACTTTGACTTGCCCCAAATGCCTCAATTATCTTTATTGTTTTAGCCATTTAAAGAAGGAATTTGAATGACTGGTAAGATTGTGTTATATTTTTAGTTATTTTTAGTCCACATATCTTAACAAAACTAATTTACAAGTAACTTTAGAGAAAGATATAGCAGTTTGTTTTAAGACAATAGTTCCCTGATATTGGTGAAAACAAATTAGTTCCACTGGCAGACTATTTAACTAAATAACAAGACATGCTTACAATGTTATAAGTGAAACAGTCTGCCAATATTAACCAATATTGAATCAATATTAGGGAATTATTGACTTAAAACAAGCTCCAACAGCTTGATAAAAAAATTACTTGTAAGTTAGTTTGATATCTCATCCGTCCACAAATGTTTTACTAGAAATCAAGATGTTTCTTGGCAAACAAGAAGTGAACATTTATGACCTTTTATGGTTGTTTTGCATACTCTTCTTTTGGAGTAATTTCCTGTAAGTAATAGCGGTGAAGGTTCACTGCTTGTCCTGTTGTCTCTGTGGATATTGGTTGTGTGGGTATGGATAGTGAAATTCACCAATCCATCCATTTTCTGTACACCCTTTTCCCTTAGTGGGGTCAGGAGGTGCTGGTGCCTCTCCAGCTAATGTTTCGGCCGAGATGTGGGGTCACCCTGGACAGGTCGCCAGTCTGGGCAACACAAAGACAGACAGGACTAACAACCACGCACACACTCACCTAGGGAGAATTTAGAGAGACCAATTAACCTGACAGTCCTGTTTCTGGACTGTGGGAGGAAGCCGGAGTACCCGGAGAAAACCCACCATGCACAGGGAGAACATGCAAACTCCATGCAGAAAGACCGGGGCCGGGAATCGAACCCAGAGCCTTTTTACTGCAAGTGAAATTCAGCTTTCTCAAAAACCAAATAATAGTTATTTTATGATTTAACCAGACCTAAATGGACTAAATTAAGTAGTCCAATTGCTGTTATAACAGTAATTAAATTCAATATTATTGTGAAAATTCATTGAGATCTAAATAATTGCTGTGTTTAATTTTCAGAATAATATTGAATTTAATTACTGTTATAACAGCAAATAAAGAAACTACCTAACCTTTAGCATTTGTTTAGAAGAGATAAATCAAGGCAAGTTAATCAAAGAGATTATAAAGTTTCCATTTCAAATATACCTCTTACACCCTCAGGGGGTATAAATAAATTTAAATCTTAACATTTTGGGCAAAACCTTTATGCGGAATAGTTTTTGAAAGATTAAAGCCTCTTTTAGCGGATAATAATAATAAAAAAAAATTTAAAGGCACGTGGAGCCTTTGTTTACAGAGCGAGCCGAGGTCACGTGGCAGCTGGACCCACCGGTGGGTCCGTCGGGTTCTAGGGGTTTTAAGCTGGTTGTACACACAAGTGATTATAACTAAAATACACAGAACTAGGTATAAGATTTTATTTTGGGCAAGATTGTACAGTCAGAGTTAGCGCCAACTTTTAAAATCTTTTAGTAAAAGCTTTTATGAAAAACAGGAAAATAATTGTGCTGACAGGATATTTTATGGAAACATTTCGGATACTCTTCTAGTTTCAGAATAAACATTTATTTTTGGTTTTTAAAGGGCAGAACAAATTAAGAAGTTAACATTTATAATTGAGAAACAGAAACTCAGTTTTTGTTTCTGTTTTGATCATTTCTTTATTGTTTAGATCTAGTAATTTTAGTTTATTCTTTGTGTTCATTTATACTTTGAACTTGTTTCCAAAGATGAGTGTTTTTCTGTTTTCTGTTTATGTCAGCTTCAGGTTTTTCCCCTAAATTTCTTTCTGCTGTGTTTATATTTTGTTTCCTGCCAGCTAATCACCTCACCAGTATTTAAATTCTCCTTTATTCAGTTAGTTTATTGCCAGATCTTCCCATTAGCAGGAAGCTATTTGGAGTGCTTTTGAAAACGATCCAGATTTCCTCCAAGATGACCATTTAAGTCGAGCAGATGAACTCAAGGCATTTGATTTTCAAGAAGACATCATCAAAATAAAAACAAATTGGATGTATTGTCAAGTCAAAAACAATTAGTAAACAAATTAAATTGCTTTCAGAATTATTCAGGTAATGAATATGTACATTTTAAACTCACTGAAATGATTAATACGATTTTTGAAGTAGTCATCAATTAATTTAGAAACTGATTAATTAACTAGACTTGAAATAGTGGCAGTTTTCTGAAAACTCAAAACAGTCACTGCAGTAATTAAGCTAAAATGTACAAAATATACACACAATTTTGCATTTAAGATACAGCTATCCCTGTAAAAACAGCTCTGCCTGTAAATATGAAATACCCCAAACTTCTCAAATGGACTAGTTTTACCTTCTCCCAGTTAAAATCCACTAAAATTCAGTAAAGGAATGCTATGTTATTGAATTTTTGTCAATAAAATATTAATTTTTATGTTTACAGAATGTTCTGAATTATGTTTATATTCCTCTTTTAATGTATTTCTCATATAATATAAAAATGTTTAAGTAGTGAGAATGTGCCCATTTTTTTATCGAGTTAATTGATTAATCATCAGCATGATTGATAGAATAATTGATTACTAAAATAAATTTTTATTATTTTATGTATAAAATACATAAGTAAGCAAGTTTCTTTCTTTAATTTTCCTTTTCAAGATTCAGTCCCAATACTCAAGTCTTCAGTTTGAGTCTGAGAAAACTAAACGTATCGCTGGTGAGATCAGAATATTTAGTTTATTTCTCTTCAGGGCAGATCTGCGTAGCTCTGAGGTGTTTTTAAGAACTGGCTGATCTTCATACATTATGAAAGGCCTGACCCTCATATCATGAGCAGAAAACTGTTTTTGTATAATTAGTCTGCTTGAGTGTCAGTGCTTGAGTGTCAGTGCTTTAGCGCGGATCAAAGCAGGAGAATCCTCGCTGGGACCCGGCTCTAAAAACAGAGCCAGCGCTCTCTTGGATGTAGTCGAGTGGCTTTATGTCAAAGGAACGGTGAAAAAAAGACAAAAATAGTAGATAAAAAAGGAGGAGGTTCTCCTGGGAGCTATAGGAAGCTGAAATGTCAAAAACTACTGCAATGTTGAATAAAATAAAATATTTTCCAAATAAAAAAGATCATTACATGTTACATGTTAAATTGTTGCCTAATACTTCCATACCTGAATTACTGTGTGGAGATCTGAAATTTGTAACACACCAGTGTACAGCACTGGTGTGTTATCCAAATTATTGCTGCATCAGATTATTTTCATGCAGCTAATGAAATATTTCTTATATTGCATACTTTAAAATTTTAT